>NW_010552857.1:14330-18251 GCF_000687285.1 Phaethon lepturus
CAAATTGTTCTAACAAGCTTCACAAGCAAATGAGCAGTTACATGTCCTAACCTTGGCAATATCGCTCTGAAGGTGTCAGAACTTGGAAGCAAAAAATCCCAAGCCTGTTTCTTGCTTAGGCACAAACGCAAGAAACTGCGTGAAATAAGCTAGCAGATTCATACAGTCTCTTCATCACTGCTGAGCTAACAGATAAATAAAAATTATTCTGACTGCTTTGAATCAAACTTCAATTTGAAAAACTGAAATAATGTTTTAATCACTTAATTTTACAATAAGTCTTGATAAACACACCACTGTTATGGAATGTTAAAAATTGAATCACTTGTATTTTCTTGCTAATTTACCTCCCATATTCAGATGATGCACCCATGAGGCTGTTGAATTTGAATCATTTGTTTTAGCAGAATTTTCCGTTGTGCTCCTCTCTTCACCTTCTACTTCCTTGTCTGCATCCACAATTTTTTCCTCATCCTCTTCAGCCTCTTCTTGATCCTTAAAGCACTCTTCATCATCTGACTCCTAAACAACAAAAAGTTAGTGAACAGGTTTTCCTTTCCAGTTTTATTCTGATTTATTAGAAAAATGCACATATTGTTCTTAAGAAGCTACTTACAAAAATATAAAGAAACGACAGCCAATGTTTAAGCAATACAGATTTTTGGCCTTGATACAGGATGTAAAATTGAACTTTACAGCTTACATCACAAAAGTGTAATGGCCTCTGCCTACCTGAAGAAAGAAAAAAGAAAAAATCCAGCCCTGCCTAGCTATACTTTAGAGACTGCAGTCAGAAAAAACAAACAGACCGTGTTTTGACAAAGCTTTTGAGTGAAAAATATTTACCTGCTTACTTATACAAGATTTAACAAAATAATCCTCTCTCCATGAATGAGGTTCATAGGACCCACTAGAATGCTTACAAGACCCTCATCTATGCAGATTTTTAATGTAGTTATTGTTTCAGTGCTTCCTCCCATAACAAACCCTCAGGATGCTAATAAACAGGTTAGGGAAAGGTATGTATTAAACTAGCTCTTATTGAAAAAAGAATGAGATAAAGAAATCATCTTATACCACATGATCCTGTAACTGGACTCTTAACTCTGGTTTTACTTTCAGAAGCTCAGACAGAAGGTACAGGGTTCCACAAATGAAGGGTGGCATTTGTCCACAAGTAACTTGAAGTAACCTCTTCACAAAGGCCTTCACACGCCGTAACACTACGTCTGCCTTCAGAGATTTATAGACAAGATTAAGAAACATGGATGGCTTTGAGCATGTTGTTACAGCAGGATCCAGAAGCTTCCTGTAGAACACACAGGAGAAAATATTGCTGATCGTCAGAACGCACATAGGAGAATAATTGCTGTAAACAAGAATCATCTAGCTTTTTTAGAATGCACCTAAAAGACCAGTGACAGCTTGTTCCCCAATACTCAAAGCCATTACAATCAACCCTGAACTGCCAGCAGCTGTGTAATATTTCTAGATACATATGAGACACTAAAGATTAAAAAAAATCTGTATCAGTAAACAAAAAAACTGTCAGAAAATATAAAGAAACCAAGTTCAACTGAAAACAGTTTCAAAATTTGAGATATTCAAAGTAAGAAATCAATCTGATTTCTTCAAGTGTTCAAAAAAAACACGAAGAAAATGGTTAGCAGTTAGCATGCTTCACAATCAGCCTAGACATATGGGTTGGCAAGTTCATTTCCTACTCCATGTTTTTTCCACACTGCCAGGCACAGGAAGGCCCTTTGCGCATTGCACATTCTGGAGGCATTTGAGTTCCCTTTTTAAAAGATCAGCAACTTCTCTTTGGTCTACTAAATAGAAACCTGTAAAGATCCTACAAAGAGTCTAAACAATCAGCTGGGACAAAAAAAGAGATACTTTTATAACACAAGGCTTTCCAACTACACAAATCATCTGAAGAATTTGTTAACATAATATTCTCCTCCACTTTCATGAAAAAAAGAAGATTTTAGGCTATTGCGTGACTAATCCACAGCACCTGTAAAAGTGATTTCAGAAGTAGTAGTTATCGATTACTTTCAAATAACATCTGGAATTAAAACATGCCATCGAAAAAACAGTGCAAAGGATGGAATGCATACGTTGTGTTCTCAGGGCCTATCACTACTGTTTGTTTCATCCCCACATTAAGCCAAAGAAATCACATGTTTTTTCATCTAGCTTGTACAAAAGGTCAGAAATTTTTAGACAGTGAGACGCAAAACTTGCAAGATCTTAAAAGTAAAACACGTGTTTATACAACTTTAATGCTGACTACCTCATAAAATGAAATTTATATAAAAAAATGCAAAACTGTCACTTACTTGTATAGTGCTCTGTAGTACCTATCCGACACAGTCTGCTGAGAGTCCATCACTTGAAACAGTAACATCAGGGCCTGGACACTGGTACCAAAGCTCACAAGATGAAGAACTTTAAACAACGTGTCCATTTGTTCCTTCACTTTCTCATCACCAGTGTCAGCATAAGGGTAAGCTCTGTTTACCCCACAAAGAAGAGCACTGAGCATTTTGGATTCAACATCTTTTTTCTTAATGGAGTTACGAAAAAAGCAAAAGTACAAAGTTATCAGTTTGTTAGCCAATGCACTTTCTTCATGACTGAGGACTATCTGATTCAGAAAGCAAATGGCATAATACTGAGTTTTCACATTAATGTTTGACCTGTACAAAAGCCTCTCCACCTCACTGCACACTACTCCCTTCATATTTGGATGCTTGTGAAGTAACGTCTCTAAAAGATAAGAGGCTTTGGTGGCGATTTTGTTCTGAGGGTCTCCCAGTTTATTTACCAGCTGAACAAGCAGAACTTTCTCCTGCTCAGGCTTGTTACAGAGAAGCTCGTGGGCAACTGCCAGCGCTCGGGATTTTGTTGCTGTCAGAGAATCATGACTCAGTGTTTCTAATGCTTGCACAAATTCTGCCACCTGCAGTTTCAAGTGATGCTCAAAGTACCACAGTATCAACCGTCTGTCTCTTGAATCCCTGTTGCCACTTGACATCTTCTCTACGTTGTTAAATGGTCGCTGCGAGAAAGACCATAATTTTCGGTTGTCTGGTAGGAGATCTGAAATGAGAAGCTCCTTGAATGTATCCAAAGCCATGAGGCTCTGATGCCTGCTGCCCTTTTTCCTTACGAGGTTTACCAGGTTCTCAACGAACTGGAGACTGTGGACAGCACTGTCCTGAATGAGAAGGGTCATAGCTGCCATCCTGTCAGCCAAGGTACCTGACGACACAACGGTTTTCATCCATGCTGAAGAGGCCCCCTTCTGATAATCTGTCTTATTCTTATACAGGTCTGTCTCATGTTGGTACAGCTTTTGGGCCAAAGCCTTATACTTGGACAGAAGCGTCTGATTTTGTGGCTCTGGAGAGAATTCGTTGGTGTATTCTAGGTCATACCATTTGCCCCCTGGTTTGACCAGTATCACCTGCCTAGCATGAAATTCAAAATCTTCTTCCAGCCTCTCTTTCTTTGCTGAAAGGAGCTGGTCCTGATCGCCGCCAGCTTGTTTCTTCTTGCCATCTTTCACACCGTTTGCCTTTTCCTTGACTTTTTTTTCTTTCTTCCCTTCTAACGAAGGAGGGTTAGTTTCTTTCTTGTTTTTCTCTTTTTTTGGGGGCTTCTCTTTCTCCTCACTGCCCCCGTCCTCCTCCCTCTCCTCCACCACCAGGCAACTTTTCCCCAGGCAACTTTTCGCATACTTGCCGAGCCCCAGGGAGCTGACGAACGCCTCCAGCTCCCCTTCCTTCAGGTCGTCGATCGCGTCCTTCTTGCCGCCGTCCACCATCTCCTCTGCCTCGTCCACGGCGCACAGCATCAGGTAGTCTTGCTGCGGGCGGCAGCGCACGGCCGTTACAGGCGGACTCGGGGCCA
>NW_010552858.1:0-3912 GCF_000687285.1 Phaethon lepturus
GTGTGCTCACAGCACCTTGCTGCCTTCGGAGCAGTTTACAAATGGCTGCTGAACATCACTGTCAGAAGCACACTCATCTTCCCTTCCTAATTAGTGGATCAGACAGTAATTTTTAATCCTTTGGGATAGGAAGATCTTAGCGTCTAGTCCTGGAGCCTGGGCAGGGCACAGGGGATGGCAGCACGGAGCGGAGCTTACCCTGGCCGGCAAGGCGTCCAGGCAGGGGTAGGGCAGAAGGGCTTTCTGCAGGGTCCTCTCAGTCTCTGCAAGAACTGCGTTCCCCTCTCTCTTTGGTCCAACGCACCTTCCTCTTCCTTCTCCAGATTTTTGGCATTTTCATTTCTCTTTGTGATACCAGGTGGAAAATAATCAGCATGGCAGCCCTGGCAGCAGGCCGGCTCGCAAGTCAGCTCCTGCTTGTCTCCGAGGTGGGGAGGTGGCAGGCTGGCGCAGCCGGCGGGAGTCGGAGCCCTTCGCACTGCTGGGCACGGTCACGCTCGGCTTGGGATGGGCTGAGGTCGGGGAAGCCCCCCAGGGCAAACCCATCCCAGCGCGGGTCTGGTCTTAGGTGTGCTGGTAAGTGTTTGCGTTTTCAAGGCTGAGGATAAAATGAGACCTGGGAGCAGAAGGGGGAAGAAAAGTCAACAGGCTGAAAAATGAGATGCAAGGGTTCTGAGCTGTCAGGGGCTTGGGAGAGCGAACGAGGGCAGGAGGTGCAGGCACTGAGCAGAGCAAGCAGGAGCAGACCCAGGTTAGATGGGTGCGGGGAGGAGGCCAGCGTGGAAGTGGGCTGGGCTGGTGGCCATCAAGAGCACCATGTGATGCAGAAGCTTGGAGTGATGGCCACAGCCTATCCCGAGCGTCAGCATCTCCTTGTGGCCCTCAGACAGACCAAGCCATGCTCTAGGGAGCAAGGCAGAGGTTGGGGATGGAGGTGGAAGCTCACAGAGGTGTCACAGCAACTTCCCCGCCTGTGCAAGAGCCGCGGAGGGGAGGGTGGTCGTGGTGTGGAGCAGGGCTGAGCCAGGAGAAGAGCAGCAGGCAGCGCTGCGGGCACAGGGTGACGGCGGGTGTTGCGGCTCGTAGGAAGCCCAAGCCATGCTCTAGGGAGCAAGGCAGAGGTTGGGGATGGAGGTGGAAGCTCACAGAGGTGTCACAGCAACTTCCCCGCCTGTGCAAGAGCCGCGGAGGGGAGGGTGGTCGTGGTGTGGAGCAGGGCTGAGCCAGGAGAAGAGCAGCAGGCAGCGCTGCGGGCACAGGGTGACGGCGGGTGTTGCGGCTCGTAGGAAGCCACGCGATGGGCGGACTGCGGGGACCAAGGAGTAGTAGCGTGCTGGGAGAGGGTCATGCAGCCCTCACCACGTTATGGATGGCGCTGAGCAACTCCCTGCTGCTGGTGTCTTTAGCATCAATTAATCTGGGGAAAGCATATCTGTCCTGCGTGCATTAACCTTTATAAATGGCTTTACACGAGGTGCAGCCGCAAAGCACGGGAAGGGTCGTGGGAGTGGTGCAGACGTGGCTCATGTTGTCACCCCGGGGGGCACAGCCTTGCGGGGGCAGGTCCCCGTGGGGCAGGCTGGGGGGACAGAGACATCCCAGGTCACAGAGCAGAGATCTTGATGGAAGGAAACAACTACAACCAGTGGCTTCAAGGAACACCACTTTCCAGCTGCAATTCCACACTCTTTAGAAGAAAGTGTTTATAATTGCGTCGGTGACTCACGGAGCGTGCTTTACTCGCCAGTTAATGACTGAGCAGAGTTCCAGGGCTCTTGGTGGTTCTGGCAGATAAACTCAACCTTTCTCCTAGATACTCATTAATAGGGGAGGGTGGTCTGGGGCATTCAGAGAGGGCAAGTGAGCAGCACTGACAAGGAGGGCATCTTCTTAGCCCAGTCCCAGCTCCCCACAGCTTCCCCAATGCCTAGGGTCTGCATCAGAGCCAGAGGCGAAAGGAGAAAACAAGTGATCTTGCAGGAAGGCTGGAGTACGCACAGAGGCTTCAGAAGCCACACGCTCCATTTTTGGTGCTCGTCCTTGCAAACCCCCACGCAGCTGCCCCCGAGGCAGCTGCCCACACGTCCATGGAGAGGGTGGTGAGAGCCACCCAGCCCCTGGAGGAGCAGCAGGAGCTGTCAGTGGGATGGAAGGGGCACTGTCGTGGGCTTCACCCTCCAACCTGCCACACTTGTCACGCTCGTCAGGGAGATTTTGGTGGCCCCAAGCACTCACTGGCCGGTTTAGGCAAGCCAGGAGCCAACCGTCCGCAGGTCCTCCTCTCCTGGAGCGGCTCTGGGTCAAGCCACTCCTCGTGAAGTGGGAGCATTGACACCAGCATTGGCACTGGTTTAGATAAACCATGGGATCGGTGGGACCAGGCGGGTCCCAGTTCATGCGGACCAGAGAAGCCCCTCCTCGGTCAGAGGGACTGTGACGAGGGGACAGTGGGAGGGTTCCAGGAGCTTCACAGGCTCCTGTAAGCCTGGAGCGGGGGCCTGAGCAGCACCTGGAGAGCCGCGCGAGAGGGGCTGCTGTCGGCAGGCTCAGCCCGACGTGGACGTGGGGTGCCGGGCTCAGTGGGGCAGTCCTGGCACCTGCACTGCCAGTGGATGGGGCGTTCCTGCAAAGCCATTTTCCAAACTGCTTTTAACAAAGCCATGGGTTTTGAGCTACTTGTAGCAGGATAGTTGACGGCTGCCCCATACTCCCGCTGGGCTGTGAGGTGCCGTCTCCTCCGGGCACAGAGACCTGCCAGGGTTGGCCCCAGTGCTCAGTGGGGCAGGGAGACGTGTGGGGCCGCTGGTATCAGCCCCAGCTCAGCCCTGGCCCTGGACGTTTGGGGGTCCCAGGTCCCCGGGGAGGGCAGGCTGCCCAGAGGCAGCTCTGTGTGCATGTGGTGGATGGGGAGATCATCCCAAACCTTTGCACCGGTAAGAGAACAAACAGAAATATTTATAGGACAAATAAGTGGACTGAAGAAATAATTTTAAGATTATTTTCTTTTTTTCTCCCTAAATTACCAAATCTGGGACAGAGAGCTGGCTGTTTGCACTTGTCACAATTACACACAATGTTACATCTATACATTATCTTGACATCAAAGGGAAAGTGTGACGTTTCTCTCTGTGCAGGCAAGAAAGGACACTGCCTGCTTTTGGGAGAGGAGAGGTTATTATCAAAGGGTTACAGACAGCTCCTGGAAAGGAGAATGAGAAATAAGGACGGAGAACGCAGAACTGGGAGCAACAGTGAGGCGCTGCAAAAGCAAATCTTCTCCTGGTCTTTTCATCTTCCCTCTTTATTAAAGGAGGGCGAGAGCGAGCCTCTCACAGCATGGACTTAGTTATTATTTTAAGCAAAAAGAATCTGCAAATGTGGTAGCTGGAGGGGGATGGGGGTTTTGTTTGGGGAGGAGACTAAAGGAAACCTATCCGCATACAAAGCTTTACCACAGCCAGGCTCAAGGTTAAGCCAACACAGACGCCTTACCCCAGCTGGGTGGGTGCTGAGCTCCTCGGGGTGGGGACGCTTGTGCCACCGCCTCAGCTCCCCGAGGAGTTCAGCGCGACACCCCCGTGGAGCCCAGGTGCCGAAGCGCTTGGAGCGGGCATTTCCCCAAGCGCCACGTGAGCTTGTAAAGCTGCGGAGCCTTTGGCACCCAGGTCAGAACAAGCTTGGGCCGAGGGCAGGTGTAAGAGGCAGCATGTGGAAACGAACCTGGCCGGGCACTGGCCTGGCTCTGCCCCAGCTCACAGGGACGGGCAGCCCCACGGGACCCCCCGTCCCCCGGAGTCCTTCAGATATTCAGCCCACTGTCCCTCAGCCCTGCCTCCTGCCCTGCCTGCCTGCCCTCCCTCAGAGCAGGGCAGGCTGGCGAGGTCCTGGGGGCCTTCCCCGCGTCCCCCCCCT
>NW_010552858.1:4039-5367 GCF_000687285.1 Phaethon lepturus
CCAGGCAGCCGGGAGGAGCCTGCCCTGCCTCCAGCCTCCCAGCTGCTGCCCGGGCAGCCCCCACGATTTGCCAGATGACAGCTCGCCTTCCGCCCCAAGGGGTCTCCCAGCCACGGGGCTCCTGCGGCTTTCCAGCGGTGCAAGGTCGGATGCTCCCGAGGGCTGTCGTCCCTGCTGCAGAGAGCTGCGGCCAGTGTCTTCTGCTGAGCTCCCTCCTTCCTGCCCCATCTCTCTCCTCGCACCAGGGAAGGAGCGCAGCCAGATTGTTCCCTAAAGGACCCCACATCCAGCCCTTGCTCTCCCCTGAAGCTCTTCACACCAAAGCAGCGCAGCCAAGCTCCCCTAAAACTCTTCACACCAAAGCGGCGCAGCCAAGCTCCCCTCTCCACCGCACGCATTCCACGGGAACGCAAACCAGCCCATCGCAGGGCTCCACTGCAGTGAAACCGGCTGTGAAAAACAGGGGGGAGAAAAACTTCCAAGCCTGAGACTGGTGGTAAATCCTGCTGGGGATTTTCTGCAGGGTGCTGGGAGGTCCTTGTGGAGGTGACCCATCCCAGCGCGGGGAGCCGCGGGCTCGGTGCCTCCAGCCACGCTCCGGAGCTGGTGGAGCTGGTGCAGATGAGCTTGCAGCCGGAGAGCAGCGAACCGCAGGGGCTGGATGTGCATGTCATCCCTCCCGCTGAAGGCTTCTGGTCTGTCTCGGGGGAAGCCTGGAAAGCAAAAAGGCTCCTGCTGTCCTCTGAGCGGCCAAGGTCATTTCTGGGAGCCGGTGCAGATGCCGGCTGCCCCATCGCTCCTGCCCCCCGCCCCCTGAAAAAAGGAGCGGGTGCAGATGCCGCCTGCCACATGGCTCGTGCCCGCAGCACCGTGGGATAATTGGCTGGAAAGACAGTCAAGCAGCATGGGAAGTGGACAATGAAAGGAGGGGAACAGCAGAGCTGTGCCCGGATCGGGGCCTGGGAGGAGGATGCTCTTCTCTCCAGAGGTCCCTCTCCAGGCTGAGGTCTTCAGCCGCTGGAGCGGTGGGGAGATGTGCGCGGGCACGTGTGAGGCGAGGGGTGCGAGCTCGGGCTGTGCTGGCTACCAAAACGGTCACGGTTCTGCATCAGGGTACTGCAGGCACCCCACGGTGCCCCGCGGTGCCCCCAGACATCCTTCCCCGGCCCCCCGCGCGCAAGATTGTGTTTGTTTCAGCTCAGTGCGCTCATTAGATTAAAGTGGAAGAGTCGATCTGATCAAACTTGGAAACACAAAAACAAACGTGCTGGGTTCGGCAGATGGAGGGAACAGCCTGGCAAGTCGGGCGAGCGGCGGCAGCGCCCCGC
>NW_010552859.1:0-2433 GCF_000687285.1 Phaethon lepturus
CTCTCTTCTGATTCTCCTCCTGTTTACCCTCTGGCCGTTGGACTCTTTCCTATGACTATGACTCACTTTCCTAATCCTGTTGCTATACAACCTGAGCCCCCACGGAGACTCCGCCAGTATTAACCTTTTATAGGGACCAGCCTTGGAAACCTAGTGACAACGTTGTGGGGAAGTAAAATGCCCCACCTAAGGGAAGATGCTGAGAAGTGTGCCCAACTATTCTCGAATAGATGTATGGGGTATAATCCGAATTGGAGTGACACTGAAATACTGTTAAGGGAACTTTTTCACCCTGATTGAAAGAGAGAAAATAATGACTAAGGATGCTGAATTAGCACGACAGGCAGGGGGAGGTCAAACCCCATTGCTGGCAAATGATCCAAATTGGAATTACAATGTTGATGAAAATCTGGCAGCTTGTCAGATAGGACTGCAAAATCTGGTAGAAGCCATAAGAGCGTGCGCAGAGACGGGTGTAAACTGGATGAAGGTGCAGGAATGTAGACAGAGGTCGGATGAGTATCCCGGTGATTTTGGGGAAGACTAAGGCAAGCGCTGTTGAAATATGGAGGAATGACTCCACAAAACTTGAATGATGTGCTTGCAATTAGTGTCCTTGTGGTCCAGGCAGCCCCAGATATACAGAAGTATTTTAAGGACCACATGCCCGGGTGGCAAGGAGAGAATCTACAGAAAATTTTGAATATTGCTGTATTTGTATATGATGGGTATGAGGAAAGACAGAAGGCTGAGCAGGTTAAGGAGAAGAAAAAAGTGAAAGAACAAGAGGAAAACCTCTTGGCTGCAGTGTTAGTGAGAAATTTGCAAGTGAGAGACAGAGGCCAAAGGGAGAAGAGACCAGGGATGGGAAACGAGTGGAAACTATGGAAATGAGAGAGAGAGGATTGGGAAGGAATGATGGGAGAGAGAGCTATTATTGTGGGAAGTTAGGACACATACAATGGGAATGCCCTCTCTGGCTGTGGGAAAGGGTAAGAGAAGGAAACTATCACCAAGAAGAATTAACTTGGGAGGATATACAATCACAATGGCTGGAGGAAGAGGTCCCTATGAACCTCAGGGGAGGGCTTGAAGAACTGGAAATTTTTAATATGTGGATAACCCAATTAGATCAAAAGGGACATATTATTGAAAAGGTGGGAGGTCGAGAAGTTGAATTTTTGGTAGATACAGGAGCTACATTATCACTTTTAAACTTTGTTCCAAAGAGCTCTAGGTCTGCAGAAAAAGTGGTAATACATGGGATCACAGGGGAAGGGGAAAGGAATTTAAGCAAACCTCTGTTAATAACAATAGGAAACAAGAGCATATGGGGAAGGTTTGTATTGGCAGAAGACCCCCCAGCCTCTTTATTCGGGAGAGATCTCTTACAAGCCCTAGAGGTAGAGACAGATGTAGAGATATGTCTAACCCCAGAGAGTGTAGATCTAATAATAATGGGAGTGAGCGTAATTAGTAGTGAATCTAAAACCAAATCACAATTGCCAAAGGTATTAGAACCCTTCCCAACAAAATTATGGAGTAAAACAAGCAGTGATGTGGGGTGGTTGGTCTCAGCACAACCAGTAAACATAAAAGCAAAGGGAGGGCCTCCACCATCGATAAAACAATATCCTATCCCACAAGAAGCTGAAGAGAGTATCCAGAAACAAATAGACCGATACTTGGCACAAGGAAACCTGAAACTGTGCATGTCACCCTACAATACCCCGATACTCCCAGTTAAAAAAAAAAAAAAAGTTAGATGAGGACAGAGACCCAGAATACAGATTTGTGCAAGATCTGCAAGCGATAAACCAACATGTGGAAGTCCCCCATCCTGTAGTACCAGACCCCTCAACTATTCTTTTACAAATACCACATTGGGCAAAATACTTTACCGTTACTGATCTTACAACAGCCTTTTTTAGCATCCCCATAGATGAAAAAAGTCAGTTGTTATTTGCATTTACGTGGAAAGGGCAACAGAGGACCTGGATGTGTCTCCCCCAAGGGTTTGCGGGTTCCCCTACAATATTTTCACGTATATTAAGAAAATATTTAAAATATGTAAAATTGCCGGGAGAATCAGCACTTGTACAATATGTAGATGACTTATTATTAGCAAGCAAAAGTGAAAGTACCTGTATGATAGACACTGTTCATTTATGTATAACCTTAGCTGAAAAGGGACATCGTGCATCTCCATCCAAGCTTCAGCTGTGTCAGAAAGAGGTTAAATATTTAGGATTTATCCTAAATGAAGGCCAGCAAGAAATAGACCCTGAAAGGATAGAAACCATAATTAAACTCCCACGCCCTATCACAAAGAAGCAGATACGAAGATTCCTGGGAACGGTAGGGTTCTGTCGACCATGGATCCTAGGATTAGGAGAATTGAACAAACCTTTATCAGAGGCTACAAAAGAAGAA
>NW_010552859.1:2666-3036 GCF_000687285.1 Phaethon lepturus
GGCAGCAGCGACTATATTGGAGAAGAGTTGCCCACTCATCTTAGGACGTCCAGTGACAGTTTATGTCCTACACAAAGTAGAAATACTACTGAAACACCATGCGACCCAAGCATTGTCACCACAACGAGCACATAGGTATGAAATAACTCTTCTAATGGCAGATAATATTATTCTGAAGAGATGCAATACCCTGAACTCTGCGACGTTGTTACCATTACCTGATGAAGGGGAGGAACATCATCAGTGCAAATGGGTGATGCTTACTTCCAGCAAGCCACAAACAGTTTTAACTGATATTCCTTTGCAGAATCCAGATTTAACTCTGTGGATGGTTCATCCTGTTGTCCCAAATATGGATTCTTCCACCCAG
>NW_010552860.1:0-471 GCF_000687285.1 Phaethon lepturus
AGCCGCATGCTCCGGGCTCTGCCCGTGGTCTCCGCTGGTGTCTCAGCAGCGTTAGCGCGCAACTTGCGCGGCCGTGTCGGGCGGGGGGATGCCGAGGCCGTTGCTTTGCAGCTGGCGGGACCCTCTGCGGCCCCCGCCCGGGATGAACCGCGGTGTTCTCCGCTCTCCCTCTCTTTTGTCCCAGGCTGCGGCATTGCGATGCTGATCATCTCGGTCCTGATAGCCATATATTACAACATTATCCTGTGCTACACCCTTTTCTACCTTTTTGCGTCCTTTGTACCTGTGCTACCTTGGGCTTCCTGCAACAACCCGTGGAACACGCCAGACTGTAAAGATAAAAACAAACTTTTGTTAGGTAAGTTGGGACAAGCTTTTTTTTAAAATTTGTTTTTTCGTTGTTGTTCTTTCCCATTTGTGGCCGTGATGGGCTTCCAGAGCTTTCTCTGGCTCCGCTGCCCCCTGGGGCGG
>NW_010552860.1:494-21899 GCF_000687285.1 Phaethon lepturus
GGCTGTGGCCGGGCGAGGTCCCGGCACTTCCTAAGCCACTTCGATCCCCATCATTTGGGCGCCTCCCCTCCCTTTTTATATACGTTTTTCCTCATCAAGGATAAAATGGATTTTTCAAATCTAATGCTGAAAAAAGCCTAATTTTTTTTTTTCGGGTGAAAAGCCTGTGTAGGGCCGAAAGCAGGGAACATGCTGCTGTAGCTGGCCCCCTCTGCTCTCTGATGAAGACAACCTCCTGGGCTCCAGCCAGCCTTACTTCTAAAGAAAAGAGAACCCCAAACCAAAACCCGACAACCGTTTTTGCAAAGGGTCCAAAACAACCCGAGACATCACCCGAGCAAAGACCCTCCGGGAAGAGCCGCCGGCCGCGGTTCCCCTCCACCTCGCCCCGAGTGGGGTGGCCCTCGAGAGGGGGGGGTGAGCGCTCCCCGGGGGCCGGCAGAAGTTCTTTCGCTTCCTCAGTTCCTCCCTTTACGCCTTAGACTTTTGGGATAAAAGGGAAAATAATGAGATAATTTAAGACTCTGTTCCCTCAAAGCCTCGTGGCTGCTGTAAGCGCAGTGGTCCAGAAATCTAACAGAGAACAAAAGTTCGAGTAGTGCGTGTGATCTGGTGCTTTTTATTGCCATTTTACATCCAACCTGAAAAAAAAAAAAAGTAGACAAGTTATTTTTGTTTTCTTCCTAGATTCCTGCATTATTAGTGACCACCCAAAAATACAAATCAAGAACTCTACTTTCTGTATGAGTGCCTATCCAAACTTGACTATGGTTAACTTCACCAGTGAAGGAAATAAAACGTTTGTCAGTGGAAGTGAAGAATACTTTAAGTAAGATCTTTCTTTGTTTAGAGACGTTGTGTGAATCTTTCTTTAAAATCTACTGTAACAGACAACACACTGCTGTTTGGAAGACTAGAAATACAGTATTTAAGGACAGCAAATGATATCCATTTTTATGCACAGGAACGATGAAAGCTAAGTTTCTAATGCTGTATTACTTGTGTTCTGTTTCTATGGTGCTTAGCACAGCTGGGGTGTTGGCCCATGCCCGGTATTTTTATCTACTACTGCAATGCAGATAAATAAAATAATACATGGTGAGAATCACCGGAATCTTCTAGAGAAACTGCTGAGAACACTGAAGCAAAACCAAATACTGCAGGAATTTGCCCTGGATTACTGCTGCAGTTGCTGTCATTAATTTTTTTTTTTAATTTATTTTTATTATTATTCCTAGGTATTTTGTATTGAAGATTTCAGCAGGGATTGAATATCCTGGTGAGATTAGATGGCCCTTGGCACTGTCTCTTTTCCTAGCTTGGGTGATTGTATATGCCTCCCTTGCTAAAGGAATCAAGTCATCAGGAAAAGTAAGAAAATTATTTGTTATTGTACACCTGCAAGAAAGCAGAGTGCTGCTTTAAGGGAATCACACTCTTGTTCAAGGCAGTGAATTACTGAAAATCATTTTCAGTAAATGACAAAGTATTAATGAAATGCCTCTTTCATGACTGTGTTTTCCTGTCTAGCTAAAAGATTAAAAAAATGTAATTTGGGGTCAGCATTTGTTTCCTGATCTTCAGTAACTTTAAAACAAGCTCTTGAGTTGCACTCAGCAGTTCGATGGCAAAAAGGTGCCTTCAGCAGCCTTCCCTATTCTGTGCGGTGTTCACTAAAAATTCTGCGGTCACCTTACGTGTCACTGTAATCAGGGAAATTACGATATAAATTAAGATGTTAAGTAACATGTTTTAAAATCAGAACTGAACTCAAATTGTCTTATGGTGAGTGTGAGCAGTGACAGTGTGTATCCTCTTTTCCCTAATATTTATGTGCCACCTTTCTAAAACTGCTCCTTGCAGTAACCCAGCTCCTTTCTCTGTTCCTCTGACATCTCACGTGTCTTTCTCTCCCGTACTTCTCAAATCTGCGGCTTTCTGCCATGCCTCCTAACTAGCAACCGTGTCAAGAGGGAGCATGTCCTCCTCCCATTGGCGTGGAAGTACAGGCACACGAATTGGCCAGGCAGCTGTCTGAGCAGAGAGATGCAGCTTTTTCTTCAGCAGCAGCACTGGTCTACGTGTTGGGGTTTTTTTTTTGTGTGAAATCTGCAGGGATGCAATATCTGAGACTTCTCCATCAATGCCACTGCAATTCACACGCGGGTTAAAATGTTAGATGATGCCATAGCATAAATCTAGCTTATTTACAAAGAGCAGGCTGAAAAGATAAAAACACTGGAGCAAAATAACTAGATCTTTTCTGGGATGAAGGTAGTGGATATGCAGATATGACTTTTCTAGAGCTGGGCACAGAGTTTCTGATCCCAGGCCATGCCTTTGCTTCTAGAAGCTGACATCCTCTGTGGTGAGGTAGCTTGGGAATGATCAGAAAATCCAGAGAGACGGAGGGCCAGGGCAAAGTTGAGATTTCCCCCCTTCCACTCTAGTGTCATGGGAAAAATTGTTTCATGACCAAGAAACAGAAGTTGTAGAGAAGAGTAAGTTGGGTTTGGATGTGGCAATAGATATTCCTTTAAGTGAGCCTTTGTGGCCCAGAAAAATAGTGTCTCCTTGGTGTCAGGGGTAGAAAATCTTTATTTATGCATAGATGAGTCGAGTATATCCACAGCACAAAAATTCATTGTGTCAACTTCTTGAAACGCTTCTTGAAAGAGCAAGGAGAAAGTTGGGAAAGCAGTTTCAGAAGTCACTTCAGCACAGACGATTCTGGTCTCTGTAAGATTCAGAGGTTAAAGCGTAGACGTATTTGAAATGCTTTTGGGTAGAGTGTACAGCTTAACTGGTTATAATTCAGCCATTTTATTTGACCACAGAGAGAGCTCTGCTCTGTGCTGGATAATTATTAAGACATTTAACACACAACCTCTGTTGTGTATTTAGACATAATGATGATTAGGTCTATCTGGATTGTTCCGCTGACTTTTTTTTTTTAATTGGAACCATAAATATTTTCATGGTGATATGTAATTATTAAGAGGCACAAACAGTAATAACAATTCTTTAGGCTTAGTTCAATACAGAGAGGTATATAGAAAAAAATCAAAACTTCAAGTGGTATTGAATGGCATTGCTCGTTTTGTTTCCATCGAGCTGTGTTGGTTTACTCTGAGCAAGGATCAAAAGTGGTATTTGCATTTAGCTATAAATTCCTATTATTCCTTTCCAGACTTTCTTTTCTGCTTTTTCTTCCCCCCCTCCTCTGTCTAGAGCCCCAGCTCTTAGCTCTGTTGCTATTGATAATCCTGCTTCCGGCAGCAAGAGCTCTGAAATTTCAGATTTCCTGGGAAAGAGCCCTACTGTCTCTGAGCCCGAGTAACTGCTTTCTTCAGGCAATAGCGTATCACTTGTTTTCCCCTGCCTCTTCTTATACACCCAAATAAGCCCTTTCAATAATTTTTTTTTTTCCCATCTGTCCAGGTTGTGTACTTTACAGCTACATTCCCCTATGTAGTTCTCATCATCCTTCTTATACGAGGAGTAACTCTACCTGGAGCTGGAGCTGGAATCTGGTACTTCATCACACCGAAGTGGGAGAAGCTAATTGATGCTATGGTGGGTTTATTATTGTACTTATAACTCTGCTAGGGTGAATAATTCATACAGATTTCTTAATGTCTGTTGCAAGCATTTCCTATGTGCAGAGGCAGTATTGTCGTCTGTGGAGACTTGTTCTTCATCTTGCGTGCAGCCTTGGTGCAGCGGATGTTTGTTATTTGTGTGCACATAACATTTTTTTATGTATATTATTATAGATACGGTATTTCCTTCACATTTAATATTTCACCTGAATCTCTTGGAGTAAGTGCATTTAGAAAATAGGGAATTAAGAAGGAAGTATAGGTTTTCATACGCTGGTGTCTGATGGATGCTGCCTTGACTTGAGCAAGCACATAAAGCTTTTGGTAGGTAACGTAATAAACCTATCTGCATGTCTTGCGAAATGCTCAGAATAGGAGTATTTTACTCGTTGAGCAAAGAAGATTGTTGCAAATAATGCATCTGAGACTTTAGGTCAAACGAAATCAAATTGTACACCCCAATCAAATCTAACCCCCCAATAGCATTTATGCCGACACAGCACAGCTGTGGTCGTTGCCCTGCCTGCATGGTAAGAAACAGGGCTCCTTGCTGTGTAGGAGAGGGCAGAATTAAGGGGCTTGGTACCTGGCTTTGCTCTTTCAGCACTGACTGTATGAGTTGGAGCTTCAGCTCTGCTGCCTCATGATTTCAACCGATTTCTAAAAAGCCATTTGTTGGCAACGAAGCCAGTAAAACGTGTTCCAAAAACACACATGGATTGGTATTTGTGTAGACCTAAATCTACCCACGGATCATGTATTTGTCTGATATAGCACATGGGTGTCCGTGTGTCGGTCTTAAGCGCCTTGAGGCAGGAGCCCGGAGACTGAATTGAAGCCTAAGCTGAGAGTTATGCTCTTTTCTCTAGAAATTTAAGAGGGATTTTTAGCAACACCTCAGGAAATCAACTGATTCCCCTGCCCCCCCACCACTAGTAGTGTGATATCACACTGATAACCTGATTAAAGCTGCAAATAATTTCTTGGCTGAATTGTGCAGCTCTTAATTTCCTTAATAACCCTGCAATAATGGGTATTTTGATCCTTTGGTGACGGGAGTATTAGATTTTTTGTAAACAATACAGAAATTAATTTTGCGTTAAATATGAGCATTTTTGGATCCCGCATTGTGCAATAAAGGAGGTGAGAACTGTTGCCTTTTGCAAAATGGAGCTGTCTGAATACACTAAGTATCTGTATAATGCTGGGTAAGTGTTTGACAATATTCAGGCGACCGTCTGCTTTCAATTTTCTTTGCAGTGTAAGATGAGTTAAGAACTGTATATTACCTCAGTTAGATGAAGGATTGACTGCTTGCTGGCAGGTAA
The DNA here is from genome assembly GCF_000687285.1 of Phaethon lepturus. Lineage (NCBI taxonomy): Eukaryota > Metazoa > Chordata > Aves > Phaethontiformes > Phaethontidae > Phaethon > Phaethon lepturus. The sequence continues at coordinate 5,425 of NW_010552860.1, forward strand.
CTCTTAGAGTAGCATTTAGGTAATATCTTCAAACTGGTTAGTGTGTGTATAGGTACACCCATCTGTGCGTGTACCTGTATCTCCATTTCTGCACTGCGGAAAATCAGATCTCGTAGGAAAGCTTGTAAATAGAAATACCAATGATTCAAACATATTGCAAGTTTGGTAAGTAAGACCAACCCCTTTGAAATTCCAGGCAATTTAAAAATGTTTTATTTAAATGCATCTAAGGCTTTGAGGAACTTTGTTCCAGAACAAACAATGTTGTTTGGTTTGGTTTTTTTGGAGAGAGACTTGGCTGAGCATGTTTTTTCTTCTGATGGGAGGAAACTGGACCTTGGTGTCTAAATGGCCCTAATTTAAACCATGCTGTTCGATGACACCTGATGATGGAAATGTACCCTAATTTTAATGTAATCTCATTCATAAGTCACGCATCAAGCAACACTGAGGTTCTTGCTTTTGTCAAGAAGGTAAAGTATTATTTAGGACCACTGGTGAGTAAACCATCAGTAGCTGATGCAGGTTTTCCCTCTTGATTGGTATTTTCTTTGCTGAATGTATTTGAACTGATAGGTATCAAGCCATATAGCTTGAATGTTTGTGCCTTCCCTACATGGCTAAGTTTATAATGTCATTTCAGACGGACTCAACAAGACCGGTACTGCTCATCGAATGGGCACTATGCATTTCGGGGCAGGATTTTGCTTGTAAATGTTCTATTGACATCCATTGCTCTAAAGTTCATTTAAACTACTTATGTGTTAATCCCCTAACAATAACATTTAGCAGTGTTATTGATCTTTCTAATGCTCTTTCCTGAAGCCGACGCTATTTCTTCTCCCGTCTGTTTTCTTAGGTTTGGAAGGATGCTGCCACTCAGATTTTCTTCTCCTTATCTGCTGCATGGGGAGGTCTAATTACTCTGTCTTCTTACAACAAATTCCATAATAATTGCTACAGGTATGTGAGAGTGAAACCCATCGGTCTTATTAAATGTGCCTTGTCCAAAACCAGTCATCTTCCAGATTGCAGAAATCTGGGGATTGAAAGACCCTTCTGTTTTTTTATTTTCTTTTTTTATTTCTTTCCTTTCCCTTTTTTCCCTTTTTTCCCTTTTTTCCCTTTTTTCCCTTTTTTCCCTTTTTTCCTCCCTTCTTTTCACCGGTGTGTGTGTTTGTGGTTTTTTTTGTTTCTTCAATCTTTTTTTGGTTTTGTGCATTATGTCTTCTCCCCAGGTCCTAATCTACTAGTCTCAAGATGAGCTTTAGGCTTCTTACAGTCCCTATTGGCTCTTTGTTTTCAGAATCAGCAGTTTTAGGTTGTAAGGCAATCTGGGAAGCTGTCAACAGCTGTGAGCAGTGGTATGAAGCTGTGCCAGTTGGCAGCCTCTTCTGAAGAACATCCCCTGTGTAGCATGGGCTGAAGTTTGCCGTTGTGAGCCATGCATGAGCTTAACATGCAATTTCCATATACGCATGATTCCTGTCTCTCCTAAACGCTGCGATTTTTTCCAATTCCACTTCTTGTGGTTTTACATGTATAAAGTTATTTCAAGTTGTGAAATTTAAAATCACTCTTATGACTGAAAATTAGTTCTGCAAGGAAAAAGTCATTATTCTGGTGGCGTAGTATAGTTTTTCATCAAAAAAATAAATGCCAGATAAATGTCTGCAGATGGAAAAACAAAAGCAAGTGGCATTAGTAGAATGCTTCACTGTGTTTTATTGTCTTTAAAGCCAATCTTGTTTCTACTGAAGCAAACCTTTACTGAGTCCTGCAGTGACAGAGGTGCTGAGCCAGCACAGCCAACGGCATGCACAGGGACTCTCCTAAAATCTTTCCTGAATTAAGACTTTAAAGCACACCCTCCTTGGGATTTGAACCCCCACATCCTATCACTTCTAAGTACTGTATACCGAATATTTACCTTTAAAAAAAATGTGAGTCAGGAATTTAAACAGGAATTTCAAAAACATTTCCTACTATTGTTCGAAAGTAATTTAAAATAATTATCCTAAAATATGGATGAATAAGTAAGAGTGGTGTGTGCTCAGGAACTCCCACCCAGCGATCCTTTGGGTCCTGTTTTTGAAAATGTTTGTCCTGGGCTCTGATTTTTTTGGTGATGAATGAATACCTTCAGAATATCAGGGCAAAAACTGGGTGAAGCGTCATGCTATCTTTCTGCATTAATTTAGCAATGTTTTGTGGAGTTTGGAAAATGTTAATTAAAATTGTGAATGAAATACGTGGTAATGAGGTATAAAAATCTTACAGGTTTAATACTAAATATGTGCTTTACCTGTGTTAGAGAGGACAATGGGAAACGAAGCAGAAACAATTAGAAAAGCTTCGTTAGTTCTAATCTTTTTAATTTTACAACACATCTTGAATACTGAAATGAAGGATGACTATTTGATCTTCCAATTTCTATATTCATTATATTCTAACACTGCAGATAAAATTGTAGTTTTCAGATACATTTTTTTTAAACACCATTAAATAAACTATAATGCAATACGTTTACATAAATTCACTTATAATGCATACCTAAAATATTTTACTTAAGACTTATCTGGGTTGTGGAAGAAGATAAACACATGGCGATTCCAAACAGAACGTTGACCTGAAAAATTTACCTGATCATTCCTGTTAAGAGACGCTCTGTTAGAGATTCCAGGAGTCTGCCTGCTCAGGGAGGTCCTTGACAGCTTTTCAGGTTGTATTTTGTTCTGTGCCTGACAAACAACTAGGAGTAAAAATAAGAAATTCCAGCCAATGTTGGTCCACATTTAAAGCGAGTGACTTGTTTGTTCCTCAGCCATAAGGGGAAGTCTTTTGGATGTATTGTGAAGAAAAAAAATAAAAATCCTATCAAGAATATAATAATTGTGGATGGGGGATCATGAGGGCTGGTTTCCTGTCAAGTCACATGTACTTACCCAGTATAGCATGGTATTCTGGTATGGATTTCTCGAGATTCCTTTAACAACAACAATGGAAAATGGTACCAGGCAATCCTCTTACAGATGGGTAGGTGTTTAAGAGAGTGCTGCAAGGTACAAAAAGCTTAAACCTGAAATTTTGTGTGTAAATACAAGCAAGATACAGGACAAAAAAAATCTTACCTGGAGAGTGATGGTAATACAGTGAGCAGACATCTACATCAGGCAAAAAGTTAACCACTGCCTTACAAATCGTGTCATCATTGCTGCCTTCTTGGGAGAGGCCAAGAGCAGAAATGCTCACCCTCCTGTGTGGCCTGTGGCTGTCTATATAGGGTGGTGGAAACTTGCATGGCTGGTTCCTGGTGGTATTGTGAAGACTTCTGTCATCCCTGGTCAGCAGCAAACCTATCTGATAAGTGTGAAAGTGTACCTTCATCAGCGTTCCTACAGGACGTGTGCGCTCATGAGGGAGAGTCCTGAATTGTGTACAAGCCCCTCCTCCCTTGCATGTATTACAACGAGGTGACGTGGCTTCTTGTGTTTTCTTTCCAGGGACACATTGATAGTCACGTGTACCAACAGTGCCACAAGTATATTTGCAGGCTTTGTCATCTTCTCAGTTATTGGCTTCATGGCAAATGAGCTCAAAGTGAATATTGAAGCCGTGGCAGACCAAGGTAGGGTACGCTGCCGTTTCGTTACTTAGACAGGCTCCTGGTGGCACCTTCAGCTCTATTATTAATGATGATGTTGACATTGGAGGTGGGAATAATGGCTTCCAACTGGAGCGGGTTAGTATACCACTTGTAGGCATTTCTGTACATGGGAAGGTACCCTGGGAAGTCAAAATATTACTTGGAGCCTCCTTGTCACTGGTTTGGTAAGAGAAAGAAGCAAGCTGAGACTCATTCAAAGCTTTGTGTAAATGACTGATGGGGGGGTAGGGTGAGATGTCTCCTTCACACAGTCTAAGCAATCTTTTGCCTTCTCATTTGTCTCTGCTGCTGCCTTGTCAGGTCCTCCAAGGTAAAATTTGTCCCTGATGGTGGGAATCTTGGATGAGGAGACGGTGGGCTTCATGATGTTGGGGGTGGGAGAAGTATGGTGAGAGGCTTATTGAGCTTCTGAACCGTGGGGAGCAAGGAGCTGTCTCCATGGGGAAATAAAAAAGTTTCCAAAGAACGGGTTAGAAGATCTTGGTTAGTGAAGTGAGGTGGTTATGACAAATGGAGATCTGAAAGGTCCTGATTGTCTGAGCTGAATGTGTGAGGAATTGGTGCTGTCATGTATGATTTGCTATGAAGTAGCAGGAGGCAGGAAGGGCGGAGCTTTTGGGGTAAGATTTGGAGAAGTTTAAAGGGTTGTAGAAGTCAAATGGAATTATAGAGCGATAATTGTTACCTTAGCCTAGTCCTACATTTCTTGTGAAATGTGCAGCACCGTGGCTCTAAGCCAACCAACCCCCAGGTCTTTAAGATAATTTCAAACTGTGTTAAAAAGACAAATTTGTAATAACTGTAATAACTTGTGTAAGTATTTGCGATTCCCCCACCAGAGCTGTTTCTGTGAGCCTGAGGGTGTTAAGTGTGTTGTATTAGTTTTCAGCACAGGTGGAGTAATTTCCAAGCACTGAAGGAAAGTGATTAATAGCTTCTCCGTGAGCCATGGGGATGGTTCCCAATATTATCCCCCCACAACAGTGGTAGCACAGAGCAAGAGGTTGCTCTGAATGGGAGAAGGACAGAAGAATTCCAAAAATGAATGTCACATACTCATGGCTTCTATACGTGACGTGTCTCACTGTCCACATTAATGTGAAGATACCAAACATTTTTGACAGGTTTATTGCATTCGATAAATTCAATGCCACAAGGCGCTACATGTAGCCTAAGGTATCTGACTGACGGAGCACCACGGAATTGTAGCAGTGAGTTGACAACAGGGGATAGAAATCACGACAACTTCCCATAGTTTCTGTATGATAATATCCATAGGTCATTCTGGACAAATTAGGTATGAAGGTTAATCTGCATTTAACAATGTTGTGGGAGCTAAATGGGAAACAGGAAACATGAGCTGGGGACACAGAAATTCTGTCACTGCAGGAGCAAGAGCTGGTGAAGCAGATGAAGCATTCTTTATTTTTTTCCTTGAAAAATACCTTTTCTTGGAACTCTGTTGTTTCTAATTGTTTATTAGAAACCAGCTACTACAGGTGCAAGGAGAGGAACAAGATCTTGGTGCTGGCTAAGAAACAGAAGAGGTTCTTAGTTTCCTTTTGCTTATTCCTCCTCTGTAAACTGAAACATGAATAATCCCACTTCTGACCTCAGAGTTGCAATTAAAGGTGCCAGGTCACATTCAATTTCTGCAGGTCCTTCAGCTGGTACGTGGCATCCCAGCTCTGGAGGTGAGGGGGAGCCTGTGAGCTGCAGTTCAGTCACAGGAGTTAGGCTGGGGCTTGAACCAGCTGACCCGTGGTGGGATGGGCTGCTAACCCGGCTGTGGATTCAGCCAGAGGGTCTGAGAGGAGAATCTCATAGGTTGGGCAGCCAGCAAACTGTTTCTTGATAGCAAGTAGAATCATAGAATGGTTTGGATTGGAAGGTACCTTTCAAGGCCATCTAGCCCAACCTCCCGGCAAAGAGCAGGGACATCTGCAACCAGAGCAGGTTGCTCAGAGCCCCGTCCAACCTGACCTGGAATGTGTCCAGGGATGGGGCATCTGCCACCTCTCTGGGAAACTTGTGCCAGGGTTTCACTACCCTAGTTGTGAAAACGTCTTCCCTGTATCTAGTCTAAATCTGCCCTCTTTTAGTTTAAAACCATTACCCCTTGTCCTATCGCAACAGGCCCTGCTAAAACCTCTGTCCCCATCTTTCTTCTAAGCCCCTTTTAAGTCATGGCCGGCTGCAATAAGGTCTCCCTGGAGCCTTCTCTGCTCCAGGCTGAACAAGCCCAACTGTCTCAACCTGTCCTCACAGGAGAGGTGTTTCAGCCCTCGGATGGGTTTTGTGGCCCTCCTCTGGATCTGCTCCAACAGGTCCATGTCTTAGTCCATGTCAAGTAGTAGGGGATACTGCGCTGGCAAGCTAATGTAACATCCATTCAGTCTTCGGTGCCTCATCTCTTCCACTTGGTCTGCCAGTCATCTAAGAGGGAACAGAAAAGTTTCATTCGCATCCACATTCTCTGTTTGGATTAGACCATTGTGTTTGAAAAACTCCTGTGTGAGGCCAGGTGTTTCAGGAGTAATGTCTCCATTAATCTTTTTATTTTAGACTTTACCTTCACCCTAAAACAGTAAAACAAACAGAAAACAACCCCAAAATCTAAACCACATGGCACTCCCCAAAATTATTTGTAAGGAGTTAGAGTCCTCGGGATCTAGAGTCCTGTGCTCTAGAAGAACCTGTGCTCAGGTGAAGCTGCAGTGGAAGCTCCAAAGGGATGGATGGAGGGGGGACAGAGAGACATAGCTGGTAGGGATGGTGGAGGAAACAGCTGGTTCAGCTGGTTCACCAGTGATGGTGATGACATAATATTTAGCACAGGGGATTGCAACCCCTTTTCTGGTGAGTGCTTGTTGGTGGTCTTTGAGTGAACGACAAGTCACAGGCTGGAGCGCTCTGTTCCCAGCTGTTTCAGCAGCTGTTCAAGGGCATGTGAAAAAAGCTGTCATGAGACAGTCTCATTGTAGGGCTGTCAGTGCATTTGTAAGAGCCCATTTAGGCTATTTAAAAATATTTCGTAAGGGTGCAGCTTCACTGCTCTCTCTGAGAGGGGAAACAAAATTTAGTCACGGAATAGAAGACGACTGTACAGTAGGAAGAGAGTGGAGATTAGGGATAACCGCAGACTGAGTTAGCACGTGGAATTAACAGAATTAAAAAGCAAGCTCAAGAAGTGGGGAGAAGAGCCAGTCCTTATCCCTTCTACCTTTTTTTATTCTAAAGTTGTATTTGCTTTTGCGGTGAAGGAGAAAACAGACAAAATGATGAAACATAACATCCCTTCAAGTTTTCAAAACCTCAAATGAAATTGTTAGTGGAAATGGAAGGGGATTTTTTCTGTTTTCTTTTTATTCCCTCTTAAAATTTTAATCTGAAATACACGGTATTTTTTTCATACAGAATCTTCTTTTCAGGAAAAGATCATGTATTTCTTGAGCAAATAAAACACGTATCATGGCGGGAAAGACAGGACAATCTAGTTTTGTCGACTCTTAGTTTGATGGTGCGGTTGAAGAATTTCAGTAATTTAAAATGGAAGTTCAAGGTCATTTTACATTTTTTGTTTCAACACATATAAAACCCTTGGGGTTTTCCTGGTTTTAACAGACTTCTAGGAAGAGTTCATACCCACCTAAGTCTCCGAAGATGGAGAAGAGGGGAGCCAGCCTCCCTGTGGTTCTTTACCTGTGCCTGGATGCTCCCTGGCATGTAATATCTTGGAGAGTTATGAGGGGCGGAGATGGAGAGATGTGCAGTTTCATATTCTATAATTAAATTTTTACTAAAAGTGTGATTAATGGGACCTCATTATTCCAAAACTTAATTAAACTTCTATGTGCAGGAAGCTAGTGCAAACAGCCCTTAAGTCTAATAGTCAAGAAGAAATCTTTAATCAAGTGATGGAAGAATGCGTTCATGAATACATAGTAGTTCTACATGCGCCTGCCTATTCCAAAAAGCCATTTTTCTGCAGCACATTTTAAAGGCAGCAACATGTACTGAGTCATGTACAGCGTTATTTTTTTCACCGTGTTGTTGACTCTCCCATTTGTCTTTTGTCCAGAAGGAACACCAAACACTCCGCAAGCTTCCCGTGGAAATTACTTCACATGCTGCCAAACCTGTGTGTTTTTCTCAGTATGTGAGAAAGCAAGAGTGTTCTCTCGAACAGAAACAGCGTGGGGAGCTTTAGGAAATGGGATGCAAGAATCTAGGTTAGAAATGGCCACGACAGAGTGAGTTTGGAGCCCCTTCTCATGGCATGGGTCATGGAATTGGCACAACTTGGCTCTCATTTCTATCTCGCCTGCCAGGAAACATCCTTCGGAGCACTTGAAGTGAGCAGTCCTTTAGCTGGGATAAATAGGGAAGAAGTGCCATCTACCGCAATGCTACCACCGCCTTCCTGCAGCCTTTCCTCCCAGGCAATTCTAAGCATACTTGTAAAAATATTTTTTTCTTTACAGTCACTAAAAATTATAGCCCAAGATATCAAACCAACAAAGAAAGGAAAATTCCTGATTAAGGCTTTAAAAGACCCCAGTTCCTTATTTTCTACTGTGCATTATTTCTGAATTTCTTGTGGATTTTTTTAGATTCATGGTAGTTATTCCCTTGTGTTTGGTATTAGCTCTGCACATCTGCTATGTTCTCTCCTTCTCATTTGACTGTATGCTGATGAGTTCAGGAAGAGTGTTTTCTGCTCAGCCTTGTAGTACTGAGCTGTGAGTGTTTGCTGTGTTGACCTAAGGCTGGGTTGCTAATTGGCGGGGACAGTGGCAGGAATTTATCACAGAGCAGGAAAACAGCATAGCTGCAGTACATGATTTTTGTTTATTTTTTGTACTTGGATCAGTATATTAGTATACTGGTTAAACATGGAGTCTGCAGTTTGGAAAGTAGGGGTGTATGAGTGTTTTGAAACTTAGGGGCAAAATAGAAATGAATCATGTGAGGCTAAGTTCTGTAATGGTTAAATCTTTCTGTAAATAGGAGAGACTAAATCTGATCTTTTTTGCTTTTATCAAGCAAAATAATATTGTATTATACTTTGAGTAATATTGTATTATACTTCGAAACATGACTCTTGGTCTCCCGTTTTTCCATTCAGTCAGCAACGTTAACGCAATGCAAGATATCACAGTCTTTATTTTTCTCATTTTTAGGTCCTGGAATTGCTTTCGTGGTTTACCCAGAAGCCTTAACTAGGCTTCCCCTTTCTCCGTTCTGGGCTATAATATTCTTTTTGATGCTTCTGACACTTGGATTGGACACTATGGTAAACTGCTTTCCCCCCTCCCCCCCTTTCCTCTTGCTTTTCCTATTTATTTGTTTGGAGAACCATGAGATTACTTGCTATGTTCCACGTGGTCAGTGAACCACTTTGCAAAAAGAGGAATAAAGTAGGGTCATCAATGCTGAAATCTTTTAGGTGAAGCTTTGGCGTTGACATCTGAGCATTTAACACCTAGGATCCGAAATAGGATCATGGAATAGTTTGGGTTGGAAGGGACCTTTAAAGGCCATCTAGTCCAAGCCCCTGCGGTGAGCAGGGACACCTGCAACTACATCAGGGTGCTCAGAGCCCCGTCCAGCCTGGCCTGGGATGTTGCCAGGGATGGGGCATCTACCACCTCTCTGGGCAACCTGGGCCAGTGGTTCACCACCCTTGTTGTAAAAAATGTCTTCCTTTAATCTAGTCTAAATCTACTTTCTTTCAGTTTAAACCTATTACCCCTTGTTCTTATCGCAACAGGCCAATACTCTCGCTCGTATTCCAATATATCCAGTTGGACCACTTTGTGTACATTGTGCACACTGAAATGAATCCTTTCATTTTGTCTTTCAGTTTGCCACAATTGAGACGATAGTGACCTCCGTTTCGGATGAGTTTCCCAAATACTTACGAACACACAAGGCACTGTTCACTCTCGGGTGCTGCATCGCCTTTTTCATCATGGGATTTCCTATGATCACTCAGGTAATAATATTGTCTTTGCGCATCACTGTCTGTCCCCAGCCCCCCTCTGGTGGCCGCTCTCCTCCTGCGCAAGTTGCGAAAGAGTGACCTGAATTCTGCCGCATGCGCAGAGACACCGGGTGAGTCTGAAAGCCTTATATTATTTTTTTTTTACGGATGCTTTGACTGAGATACACGTAAAAGACTTTGCGGTTCAAACCTTTCTGAGAATGGACTTTTAACGTTTTCCCTAGCCAAACATATCCAGAGTAGTAATGTAAATTAGGCATGCATTTAAGGGAAAAAAAAAGTTTGTATGTCATATAAGCATGCACACTAGTTTTGGGTGCCTTGCTTCCCAGATTAGATGTATACTGATAGTCTTGGCAAACTGTGGAGTTAATAATGAAATTCTCCTCTACTGTTGATAATCTTCAGTGTCTTTTGTGCACTAATTCCTCCAGCATTATAAACTCTCAGCAATTTCAAGAGGAGGTGCACAAAATCCATCTTAATATTTTATTCATCCTTTTCCCCCCTTTTTCTTTCTTTCACCTCACCTCGTTACCTACCAGCCCAGCTTTGCTGTTCTAAAGCCCAGGATGGATTCAGTCCTTCCTGCACTTGAATTATGCTGCTTAACCTCTGCCCTGAAGATGGGGCATTATATCCTTTCCAAAGAGATGAGCTGGACTCGCTATTACAGTATTCCTGGTTTCAATGGTAACTTTGCTTTTGACATAGTATCAAGTGGTTAGAGACACTGCTGGTGGAAGGTCTGGTCTGGAAGGACTGAAACCAACGTCTTCCCAAGGTGTGACAGCTACAAGACTCAGGTGTACCCTCTACTTGTTGGATTTGATAACCATTCAGCCAGAAGGAAGAAACTGTAGTACAGCATGAGCCTGTGTCCGGCCAACGTTTGGATGCTTACTTGGGATAGAGAGTCCTGGGTCCTGCTCCTGTCCATTTTTCCTCCCTTAGCACCAGTTAGAGTTGTGACACCTACAAAGAGAGGCATCACGTACATGCCATGAGTAATGGCTCTTTTATCCTTTTTTTTCTTTAGGGTGGAATGTATATGTTACAGCTTGTGGACACTTACGCAGCTTCTTATTCCCTTGTCATCATTGCCATCTTCGAGCTCGTTGGAGTTTCCTATATATATGGTAAGAAAAAATACTGTTATTGGACAGCCCATGGTCAAAGTAACCTTTTAGCACATGGTAAAGTAGCTGGTAACATGAAATTCTTAAGGAAAGGAGTAACACTTTTTTTTTTTTTAATAAAAAGCTTCAGAATTTCCTTATTTTGAACAGAAACATAATGGGGCTTCATTACTATAGGATTTCTTTAAAAACATGTATTCAAAAGACTTTCATATAGTCTAATACCCTTTTCCCAGCAGTAGCTTAAAGCCAGTGCTTAGAGATGTTAAGTGCTTAGAACAGGCCAAGCGTTTAGTGACACCGCCAGGGGCTCTTGCACACTCCAGCAGTTTTAGGCTCAGAGACTTCTGGAGCCAGAAGTGGTACCTTTGCATTTAACAACTTTTGAAGGATTTATTTTCCATGTACGCACCCAGCTTTCCCTTTATCCCATCTGTCTGTAACACAGAATCAAGACTATGCAGCTACTCAGACTGATTAATTATGCACAGTGGCAACACCAGTTATGTTGGTTCATGCTGACGTACATTAAATTATGAGGAAGATCCTCAACTCGTATAAAGCAGTGTAGTTACCTTGGTGCGACTGTAGCTACATCGGTTGATACCATTTGGTGATTTGCTCCCAACTTATCCAGTGTTTTCAGGAGATAGATTCTTGGAAATGTGTGATCTCAGATGGTTGTGGTAGGAGATGTGAAGATCTCCCTACATAACAGATGATGAATTTATGTCTGGAGTGTGGTGGTGCCGCTTAAAGCTTGCCTTCAAAAGCAAAATAAGATCTGAATCTCAGAGATGACAAAGATGAGTCTGTTTCCACTGTTGCTGTGGACAGGAATGAATTATATGTTTTGCATCAGCTAGACATAAATAATCCTGAAATGTTCTGTCGAAGGTGCATATATAGCAACATGATCTTAGGCTCTAGTCCTGTGCACTAGATACTTCGATCTATCTACATTGTGGGGTCCACTCTGTAATACAAATGCATTAAAAAACCATACAAAATTCAATACATGCCGAATTTGTTGTTCTTGCTTGAGAAATGAATGTTATAGACAGGACAGGGAATCAGCCCTTCCTTGTTTTCTCCAATCTCATGGAAATACAGAAGTGTATTTTATCGCCACTGACATCCAATCCAGTGAGAAGGCTCGAGTTTTTTGTAAGCTGAATAAGATATGACCTAGTAAGTATAAGGGTTTGGGTTTTTTTCCCTTCTTCTGCCTCGTGTGCTTGCTGAGAGCACGCCTGAACAACTCCGTGCTAAAGCACTCGATGTTGTCACTCTTGGCCAGCAGTAACTACAGCATTGCCCACTCTGTGCCAAAAAGATTGCCCCCTTCGAAGCCGTTGCCATCAGTGTGCAAGATAAAAATTCCTTGCTTAGAATATTTTTAAATAACCCTAAGACTACTTAAACCTGTAGAATTCCTTTGTTCTGTATGTTTTTTAATAAGGATGGAGGTAAATAGGGAGGAAACACTAGCTCTGTTCTTTTCCTCCTCTGAACACTGTGTGGCAGAAGCACTACAAGCCTTTGTGGAAGAACATATTATTAGGCTTATAAACAAAATTGCTCTGGCCTGCTTTGCCCAACCAATTCAGTATCCATTAAAACCCTAACTTTTATGAAAAACATAAAATAATACAGAAATAGTTATAGCACTGCAAAGGAAGGACTTGAATAGAGAAGAAGATTTTTTTTTTTTTTTTAGCTATGTATTATTTTAATGTAATCAGACTTGGAAAAGATCTGCCGATTACCAATCGCTCTTTCTATGCTTTCTGTACCAACTGATTGTTAATCAACAGATGTTAGTAAAGCCTTTGATATGAGCCATTTCAAAAATTATTCCCTGGAATTAACCTTTTGCTAGACTAAAGAGCTTTCAGTCTTTTACAGAAAAAAGGAAAGATTTACTTTACAAACCTTATCCGCTTGACTAATGTATCATAGCTACTTCTACTGCATTAAAGGTACTTTTCTAAGGACTTTTCATAGGAATACAGCTTGTATATTTGTGATTTGCATGTTATAAATACAAGTGAAGCTGCTGCTTTTGTTATATTCCTTCAAGCAGCGCTTAAAATTGGCATAATACATTTTCAAGCTCTGACAATTGCTGTTTTTACGCTCTGCTGACACCTTTCTCTGTATACATGTACTCTTCATAGCAAGCAGGCTGGCACAATAGTGGCAGGTGCTTTTATGATGAAATAAATCTGTCTTTAGTTCTTGTTACATGTTCTGCTTGCTGCACTTGTTGAGATTTTTAAATTAAAAAGAGGCACACTTGGTTATTTCCTTGCAATCGGTTATTTTTCAGTAGGATCAGTGCTACATAATCCAGTCAAATGATGTTTTTTATTTCACATGCTGGTATAGATGTTTATTCTCTAGTTATTTAGATTATGATGCATGACTGGTAAAGAGTAGCTTAGAGCTGCAGGTATTAATTTAATAATCAGCATAATTCCCACTGTTGCACCTTGTAACGTGAAGCTAAATACAAAGACCCTTATGCTTGAGCAAAACACCATTGGAAACTGAAAATGTATGATCTTAACTGTGTTCGTGCTCCTTCTAGATCTGTTGTTTGACAGTCTGTTGTTGGGAAGGCTCGTTGTCAGAGCGAGTGGTAACTGCTGCAGTGTCTTTGTAGAAAGTGTTAGTAATTCTGGGTGTTTTACCTGTAGCAGAATACTGAAGCAGTTGTCTCTCTCGGTTTGCGTTCTCCTTTTTAATGGATTTTATATCTGCAGCACTTATGAATACATCATCCTACTTTAGGGGGTGGAAATGGAGATATGGAATATCATGTATGGTTTATTTCCCAAAGTCACTCGGCAGGCCTGCCTGATCTGAGAGGGAGACCACACGTACTGAGATTTAATCGGCGTTCTGTTAACTAAAGCGTCCTTTGCATTTTTCTGTGGAACTTGATGAACCTATTTCCAGTCTTCCCTGGGAACGAGATGAGTACTGTGTAATCCCTGTATCTGTTTACACGCATTTGACTCCTGAACTGCTACTATTTGAAAGTAGTTTATTTATTCACAGCCTGAAGCTGCGAATATCTACCGACAATTCCAAGAAGGAACTAAATTTTTTAATTGGAGTTTCAAACAGATCTGTGCAAATTTGCACGAAGCTTGCATGAGTTTAGGAGGCAGAAGCCCCTGGTAACTACTCAGTCAGGTGTAACTCCTGTGCAGCACCAAGTGTGGCTGAAGTACGGATGAGCTTCAGACTCTGTGGAAAGACCCTTCAGTCCACACCTTGTGCTGCTGCAACTAGTTGAAAGGTAGTTTTGTTCCCACCACGGTGCGCAGCAGGGATGAGCGCTGTGTCAGCATCTCCCGGGCAGCTCGCTGCAGATGGGGCGCTGAACTGTGACAAGCGGGTACATAAACCACAGGGGCAAATCGTTCAGTTGCAGCGAAGATCTCCTTTGAGGTCCACAACACGGTGAGCCCGGGGGTTACGGGCGGTCCAGGCGTACAAAGCTCTAATACAAAATGGAGAAGCACACGATGAGTCAGATGGGTGCTGAAGTATGGTGATTCCACGGGCCGTAAAAATTACACGTATTTTACAGAGAAGAGAAAAGGCTTTCTGAAGAAAAGCATTTGCTGTAGTCAGTGAAAAAGAGAAAAAGAGGGAGAGAAATTACCATTACAGGAAAAAAGTGACACCTGGGTCACCTTGGGTTAGTTTTCTAAGCGTACATCCACTGCATTACTTTTTCCCTCCCATAAATACGGTTCTTGCAATACCATCCTCTTGTTTAATTTCTCGATTTTTCTTCTGTATTTCTTATCATAACAGAGTGGTTTTTAGCTTTTCTCTGACATGTTTTCTTGCCTGAATGGGCTCGCTCTGCCCACCCCCTGAGCTGGACCTTTAGGGCTGCCCTAGCACCATCCAGCCCTGCTGCTTTCTTAGAGGTGCCTCAGAAGGCACTGAGTAATGAGCCATTGCTATTTTTTTACCTTCCTAATTCTTGGAACAGTCAGGTGAATAGATTTATTTCTCCTTGATATCAACACAAAGGCTTTGAAATTAGCTGGATCAAGGCTGGGGATTAGCCTTTCTTATTTTCAGCAGCTGCAGTGGCCAGCTGTAAGGGCAATAAGAACATAAAGCAGTTTATTACTTCTGTTCCAAGTATTTCCTCCCTTACTCAGTGACTTCTCTCCAATATTTAAGCTCCGTCCCTGTCCCCACATCATAAAAGTTAGACTAAATGCTGTAGAATAATGCTTTGTAAAATGTAAATGACGGCAACGATCAGCTGCTTTATTAGATAAAATTGGCCCAAGTTGAAAATGTTTGTGTGATGGAGGAGCTCAGCCTTGGACCCCAGACCTCCCTCCTCTTACCATTGCTAGAAAAGCTGGAACAAATTTCAGTTTTGTTTTTATTACTTTTGGATAAATTACTGATAGCTGCATCGAGTAGGGGCCGTTCCCTAAACAGCTCTGCAGAACACGGCTGAAAAGCGGACTGGCATGGATCAGACGGGCAATCGCAGCTGCTGGGCCAGCTCTCCTCTTCCCGTCACGTGGCACGGCTGCAGAGGTGGCTGAAATACCCTTTCCCAATCTTGTATGTTTTATTAACTAACTCAAGTAACTTTATAGACGCAATCAATCTGAAGAATTAACACGTCAGTCGATCTGTTCAAACAACATTGAATATAATTTAAGATATTTGCAAGTGCTCTCCAATAATTCTCTGTATTGCTTACGTATCAGTTGAAAAATAACAGGATATTATCAGCTTCAACGCTAAGTGATACGGTCATACCCCAGTCACATAGTGGGTATAGAGAAGCTCAGTATTGTCTGCACTGAAGCAGGTATACAGATATTAATAAGGTTAATCTTCACGGTGAAATATAACAAGCATACGCATAGTTGCAGGTAAGCAGTACGTACTATTAGCGCTTTAACCCAGCAACCTACCGAACACTTAGTCACTATGTAAAAGCTCAATTTTGCTTTAATCCTTAGGAAGCAAGTATTTTATTGGAACGGTTCCCACCATGGTAGTCTCATTCGTTACTGCGTGGTTAGATCCTCCACTGAAGTTTTTGACCAACAAGTCAGAGTTTGGTTTTGTAATGAGACACAGGGGAGATGACAAGAGCTGTGTTGCAAATTGCAGCTGGGTTCTTTCACACCTAATTGCATTTACATTTGCTGTTTACAGGGTTGCAGAGATTTTGTGAAGATATAGAAATGATGATTGGATTCCAGCCAAGCAAATTCTGGAGAGTCTGTTGGGCATTTGTGACCCCTACTATTCTAACAGTAAGCAAAAATTTTTTTGTCTGTCTTCTGCAGAGAGTTTTGTTGTTGTTTCTTCATCGTTCTTGATGTTTCTGAATGGCAGTAATTAAATTGTGGATGCAGATACCTAGACACACACACACACACACACGTGTGCACACCTGTTCTTGCATGTGAGTGTAGTAGATGAAACAGAGCGTAAGTAATGGTATTTTTGGTAGAGAGGGATGGTGAGTCTCCACACACTGCTATGGCAGCCTTTCCCTGCCAGCGCCAAATGCTGCTGCGGCATACCACTGCACGGCAGTGGTTTGGATCGCTATACGTGTGGTGTAATATATCACAGAATCATTAAGGTTGGA
>NW_010552861.1:0-205 GCF_000687285.1 Phaethon lepturus
GCCGAGGCCAGCCCTCCTCCATTAGAGAGCGTCCTCTCCCACCCTCCACGCCACCCCGGGAGCCGGGGGCGGCCTCAGACCCCGCACCCCCCCGGAGTAGCAAACCAGAGCTCTGCCCGAACGCGTGTCCCCTGCCTGCAGCAGGCAGGGCCCGCTCCTCCCTTCCACGTGGGCAAGCCGGCCCTGGCAGCTGCTGGGCCCCACG
>NW_010552861.1:412-1252 GCF_000687285.1 Phaethon lepturus
GCGGGTGGGGGTGTGGCCCTCCTGCCGGCTCGCAAAGTGCTGCGCCTCAGCGGGAAGGGGCTGTGGGAGCAATTACAGGATTTTCCCACCCTGTTGTGGCTCAGTCCCCGCCTGGGTTTGGATACGGAGCTGGGGATGGAGCTGCTCTGCCTCCTCGGCGTGCTCGCCTCCTTCGGCGCCTTGCTGTTCGAGCCGCTGCAGGACAGCCTGCTCTTCGTCCTGCTCAGGGTGCTCTACCTCTCACTCTACCAGGTATGAGATCGGTGGGGCTGTGGGGAGCTCATGGTGACCTGGAGGGGTCAGAGCTGGGACCTAGGAGCATGAGGGGGGTGACATTCTTGCGTTGGCGTCGTCCTACAAGCTCCTAGCACGCTCAGCTCCCCTCCTCATGGAGCAGGGGAAGGTGCTGGCAGCTCCCTGGCTCGTGTGGGGACATCCTGCCCTCTCCCTGCTCTGGTCCTTGGTGCCCCCTCTGGGTTAAAACCTTCCCAGACTTGGCTGTGAAGCTGATTCCCACATCACTGTTGGGGCAGCTCAGTCCCCTGCCCACCCACAGCTTCGCTGAGCCCTCCTGGGGCCCTTGTCCCAAGTGCCAGGCCCTTTCCCTGTGCCCTGTGAGAGCTGTGTGCTGCCCAGCCATGAATCCACCCTCCTGAGCCGTTTGTGCTCGCTGCAGGGGCTGGCAGCTTCATGCGGAGGAGCTCCAGTGAGTCAGAATCCGCTAGTGCAGGCAGCGGCGGGAGAAGGGTTTCTCTTCCCTCTGAAACCAGGGGAATTAAAGAGGAAAAAACCACCTGCGCTTGGAAATCCCTCCCGGGCTGGGTGGCTGTTACCCAGGGA
>NW_010552862.1:0-2647 GCF_000687285.1 Phaethon lepturus
CACTTCACTTCACTTCACTTCACTTCACTTATTTGCAGTGATATATGGTTTTAGAGGTAAAATCCTGTCACACCTCGTTGGAGCAGGCAGCATGTGATGCATGGAGGGAAGGCAGGAAGGACCACAAGAGAGCGCAGAACGTGCATGAAGAGAACGTTTACAGATAAGGAGAATTCTGGGTTTGCAATGACCATGTAGAGAAATACCTGGAGGGCAAAAGACACAAATACACAGAAAGATAGGAAAATATAAGGTTGCTTAAACAGGACAGTATTAAATAATTTCCATTGACAGTACTACTGTTAGAGTTTAGGACTTCATTCTTGTAACACCTAAACCTAGTTACTCCAGCACTGTTAGGATGGTTACTACACTCTTACCTTTGACTCCATTTGTTAAAATATCTTTCTATGGTGCTGTCAAAAGTCAAACTTCCTATCTGCCATATATCATTGAAAATATCCCATGTAGAAGGACTTGCTCCAATAAGGCACTATGTTTTGAATTATCTTATTTCTTTTAAATATCATAGTTCAAGTGTCACTAGGACATAGATATCTTTCTGTAGATTCTTCAAATTGTATTTCTTTTTCTCTATGTACAGAGGGCTGGTAGTAGCTTATGTAAATAAGGTTAGAAGATGTTAGAAGATGTCCGAAGATGTCCGAAGATGTCCACTATGTCAAATACAGAGCTTTTGTTTTTGTGTGGGTTTTTGTAACTCTTAGTCAGCTTTATCTTAGTTTCCACTGGTGTGGTAGAAGGAAAACTGACAAAAGTAGTCTATTTTGCAAAAATGTTGTTTGGTCTTGTAAAGCACAAAGTACATTTTAAAAATCTTCTATCTTAGCAGGAATATATATGTTTTCTGGTTCATATGATGGTTAAATATGTTAAGATTCTCATAGAATGGAAATTCCATGTTAGAGCCCATTTGATGTTTGGACTGCTGGCAGATCATTTTGGACTCTGATCATTGAACACATTGTTCCTGAAAACGGAATTCAGGTCCTTGTTTTTCATAAAGAGAAAAGCACAGTACTCTATGATATGATTGTTTTCTTTAGTAACACTGTAAGGACCTAGCAAACCGTAATTCCTCTCTCCCTATCTCTTTCTCTCTTGGCCTCTAACCAGTTGGTGCACTAGTTCTTATGACAGAGACAAAAGTAGGAAATCTTCTTTTTATCTCATGTATCAAATTTCTCAGTTAAATTGCCTTGAGGGTTTTTTTCTTTCTTTTTCCTTTTCTTTTTTTCTCTGAGGCTATAGAGTGGGTGGCATTAAAAAAGCAGCATTTACTGTTACTATGGTAAAGTACTGAACTTCACTGCAGTGCTCACTGAATTGGTGATACTTAGAGGAACAGGAAATAAGAAAGTGTTCATTATATTCACCATTTCCATTACACTTTAGTACATGAAAATATTTTTTTAATCTCAAAAAGAAATAGTCCAGATGTGCATTCATGACACAAATGCCTGGTCACCATTGAAGTATTTGATTGGCAGTTACTGAATTTTGTTTCCAGATTTCTCATTGCATAATCTTTGGGATGAGCAAAGAAAGGAGTGAAAATCAGTCTGTGTTCTCCCACCAGTACTGAGGATCCTGAAATAAAAAATTCTCTGTTAAAATATTATTTGTTGAATGTATGGATTTAAGAATGTGGGTGTCATGGGTTAACACCAGCTGGCAACTAAGCACCACACAGCCACTCACTCACTGCCCCCCTCCCCCCCGCCGTTGCGATGTGGGACAGAATCATAAGAGAGAAAAAAACCTGAGAAAACTCATGGCTTGAGATGAAGACAATTTAATAAGTAAAGCAAAAGCCGTGCATGCAAGCAAAGCAAAACAAGGCATTCATTCACCACTCCCCACGGGCAGGCAGGTGTTCTGCCATCTCCAGGAAGGCAGGGCTCTGTCACATGTAATGGTGACTTGGGAAGACAGACACCGTCACTCTGAACATTCCCCCCTTTTTTCTTCTTCCCCGCAGTTTATATACTGAGCATGACGTCATATGCTGCATAGTCCTTGACTGCTCAGCAACAACTAAAAACATCGGTATGTTATCAACATTATTTTCATCCCAAATCCAAACCACAGCTGTCAGGAAGAAAATTAACTCTATCCCAGCTGAAAGGACAATTACATGTCTTTTACAGTAAAAAAGTAGATTGCACAAGAGTAGCCTTTCTAGTCTGTCATCCTCAAGCAGGCAGTTTTTTCATATAATTCTTTGTGGAAATTAATTGATCTTTGTTGCCATGCTATTTAGGGGGTTTTATTATTATTTTGGTTTTATTTCCTTTTCAAATCCAATATAGAATTACTACATTTAATTTTGAGGGAGACCTTTGAGAACATTGATACAAATGACTCCAGAAGGCTAAGGAAATAACTTTCCTGGAACTCTTATGTTCAGTCTTCTCATTCAAAATTGAAATATGGTTTGCAGAAACCTGGTTCATGGGAACAGGCAGCGGACCCACCCAAGAAATAAAATTAATTACTAGTCACAGCATGGAGTCACAACCAGGAGGTACTGCCCTGCATTCTTTACTGTGGGCAAAGGATGACATTTTAGTCTTTGTATTTCCTTCCATTTTTCTCCATGACAAACAGAAATCACCAACTGGAT
>NW_010552863.1:0-357 GCF_000687285.1 Phaethon lepturus
ACCGGACCGGGTGACGTTCCTTAGCCTTTAGCGGGCAGGGAAGTGCTTCATCAGCTGTGGAGGGATTCGAGCTTTAAAACGGAGGCTTTGTATTGGTTCTTTCTTCCCTGCTTTCCTTAAATTGGCAGTAAAAATTCAGGGAGGCTAAAAGACCGTG
The DNA here is from genome assembly GCF_000687285.1 of Phaethon lepturus. NCBI lineage: Eukaryota > Metazoa > Chordata > Aves > Phaethontiformes > Phaethontidae > Phaethon > Phaethon lepturus. The sequence continues at coordinate 158 of NW_010552863.1, forward strand.
ATTTGTACTTTGCACATGGGAAGCGGAACAATCTTTTGTTCATTTACTGTGACAACCGCAGTTCAGATTTAATTATTTACGATAATGTTCCGAGGCGCGTTAGGGAATGTTCTCTTCGTTCGTAAAAAATAATGACACCTTAGCACTGAGTGGCATCTAGCTACGGGCTCCGCTACTGCACCGCGGAGGCACGTGCGGCT
>NW_010552864.1:0-953 GCF_000687285.1 Phaethon lepturus
CAGCACACTTGAAGTCTTATGGAGATGAGCCGGGGACTCCTCACGTAATAGGAGCCAACAGGGAAAGACCAGTGAAATACATCAAAGGAATTAAGGGGTGTTCCTCTAAGAAGGTGACACAGCCGACAGACCAGCTGAAGTGCCTCTACACCAATGCGCTCAGCATGGGTAACAAACAGGAGGAGTTGAAAGCCACTGTGCTGTTAGAAATCTACGACCTGGTTGCCATTACTGAAACTTGGTGGGATGAATCCCATGACTGGAGTGCGGCTATCGATAGCTCCAGGGTGGTCTGTGGTGGGGAGGAATCCCACGACTGGAGTGTGGCTATCAGTGGCTACAGCCTGTTCAGAAGGGACAGGTAAGGAAGGAAGGGTGGAGGTGTTGCCCTCTACGTCAAGAAATGGATAGAGTGTGAAGAGTTGTCTCTGAGGAATAGTCATGAGCAGGTTGAAAGCTTATGGGTAGGAATCAGGGACCGAGGCAACAAAGGGAACCTTGTGGTTGGTGTCTACTACAGGCCGCCCGATCAAGGAGAGCCTGTTGACGAAGTCAACAGAAACTCCAAGAACTCCAACTCAAGAAACTCCACCCTACAGGAGGCACTATGCTCACAGGCTCTCGTCCTGCTGGGGGACAACAACCATCCCAACATCTGCTGGGAAAGTAGCACAGCAAGCTGTAGGCAATCCAGACTCCTGGAATGCATTGAGGGTAACTTCTTAAGCCAGGTAATAGACAGCCCTACCAGAGGGGATGCCATACTGGACCTCTTGGTCACCAGTGCATGTGAGCTAATTGGTGATGTCAAGACTGGAGGCAGTCTGGGCTGCAGTGATCATGCAGTGGTGGAGTTTGCAGTCCTGTGGGATAGAGGGCAAGCAAAGAGTGAAGTCAGGACCCTGAATTGTAGGAAAGCAAGTTTCCAGCTCTTCAGGGAGTTAGTCAGTAGG
>NW_010552865.1:0-11752 GCF_000687285.1 Phaethon lepturus
CCTGCCTTTCATGAACCCACGCTGGCAATGATTTCTTTTATATTGCTCCCTTGTCACCTGTCCTGCTTCCATGTCTTGTACACTTCCTTTTTACATCTGAGTTTAGTCAGGAGCTCATTGTTCATGGCTGCAGGCTTCTTTCTGCCTTTGCTTGATTTCCTGCTTGTCTAGATAGACCATGAAGACCTCCAAGATAGACCAAGCTTGTCAGCTTGGAAGAGGTGATCCTTGAAAATCAGCCAAGTCTCCTGGGCACCTCTTTTCTCCAGGCGTATACCCCTTGTGATTCTTCCAGATAGATTCCTGAAGAGAACAGAATCTACTCTCCTGAAGTCCAGGGTTGTATTCTGCTTTTTACCTTGCTCCCTCCTCTCAGGATCCTGAACAGCACCATCTCATGGTCACTGAGGCAAGGTTGCCTCTGATATTCACATCTCCGATGAGTTTGACTTTGTTTGTGAGAATCTAGTCCAGCAGAGCATCTCGTCTTGCTGGTTCCTTGACACCTGTGTCAGGAAGTTGTTCTCAATGCACTCCATAAATCTCCTGGACTAGTTGTATTGTGCTGTATTGTCCCTCCAGCAGATGCTGGTATGGTAAAAATCTCCAATGATCACTGGGGCCTGTGAATGTGATGTTTACTCCAGTTGTTCGAAAACCTATTTCTTCTGGATCAGGCAGTCTATAGAATAAGCACATCACAACATCAACATGTTGTTGTGCCTACTAATTTTGATCCATAAACTTTCAGTGAGCTCCTTTCACCTTACACCCATATTCACATATGCTTTGACTTATAGGGACAGGAGCTTTCATTAATGACTTCTTGCTTTCCTTAATGACTTCTTGCTTTCATTCATAACTTCTTTAGTCTGTAAACACTCCTGCTATGAAATTGGATGTGAGTAGGACCATCTCTTCTTTAATTGCTGGGTCATTTAGCATGAGGGTCCTCAGAATGAGGACGGTACCATTTCAAACTGCAAAGAATCTCACTAGTCGTCAGTCGCATTAGAGGCTTCTTAACTGCTGTCTACAGTGGTGTTAGATCTTGTTTGATGTACATTAACATTTGGAAGAGAATTGATTGTTTTAACTGCGTCTTAGTCTCCATCTCTGTGAGACACAGTTCAGTAATAGATCCTTCTGCTTATGTTTATTTGTGCTTCTTGTCTTTGTTCCTATTTTATCATTCAAATCGAATTATTTCCTCTGCCTGCAATTTGTGAGTTTTAATTAATTGGCATGAGATTGATTTTGTATGACCTGTAAGAGATTTTACCAGTCACTTGTTTGCACTTTGTGCATCCAGTTACAGTATCTGGATTTTAGGTAACCATAATCAGTACTATAGACTAATGATAAGATTGGAAGTTAGAAGAAAATGTACAACTGCATTCTAAAACTAGATTATTAATTAGAGATTTTAAAATTAAGTTCAATTTATGTTTTGACAAAACAAGATGCAGTACAATATCTTAATGTCGAGGGTATACTTGTTATTAGTAATTAACAAAAATTAAATGTGCCTCATTTGCAGGCTTCAAAATAAGAATGAAAATGAGACACAATAATAAACAATTTCATGCACCTAGCAAGAACAATAATTTCTTGTAGGTAAAAACATGGCTGGGCTGGAAGCAGGTTACATTCTCTTCTTTTCTAGCAGCTGCCCTTCTTATTCAATTACCAAGAGCAATTTTGTAAAATGTTTAACACACATACATGATATGGTTATATATCTCCAACAAATCATTTGCATGTCTATTGCAAAGATCAGACAAAGAGAGTATCTCTCATCTAAGCAGTTTCCCAAAACACTTAAACCTTTACTGACTGCAGATATTGATGATAATCCCTTTACCCTTACCTTAAAAGAAATTGATCCAGTGATCATTTAGGATAATACCTAGGTAGCTTAGGCAGGGTGCTGCATCTTAGGTATATGCAGTGTGAAAGTAAAGAACACAGTATTTCAGCAATTCAGAGATGCTAAGTGGGATCTTGTGTGATAGAGGTAAGTGAGGTTACATTAGTCTGAAAGAAAAAAATATTTTCTCACAATCTGAACAGTGGATAGGGCAGAGCTAGCCAAAACCCAAATGCTAAAGGCTAAGGCTCTGTCCATACAGAAGAATCAGGAGGAGATTAATTAAAAAAAAAAAACAAATCATAAAAGTAAATTTAAGATAAAGTGAAGAAAAGCATACATTTTTTCACTTCCTTTATGCTGATTTTGATTTATTGGACAGAAGGTCCATACCTATGGGCTATTCTTTGACTAACAGAACAAAATATCTGTTGCAGATCTGAGGCAGAAGGAGAGTCAGTTTTCAGCCACATGAAGAAGCATGACAGCAGCTATTTAGCACAGGAAATAAAAACTGCAGTCCCACATACTGCAGTTCCCCAATACGGTTAAATGATATAGTTCCCTATGGTGTAGGAAGAAATCTCCTCAAAATCTAGCTTGCCCCATTCCCTGGCACACATTATCAGTTCCTGTCACATAAAATATTGCTCGGTCAGTAATTTTTCAATCATCTTGGTCATTTGAAGATATTCATTAATCCAGAAAGATATCACCTTTAAGATATTTACCATAGTATTGATGTGATGACTTATTTTTCTTCTTATGACAGACAGAATTCCTCAGAAACACTTATTATCTCAGCACTATTTTTTAGAATAATTTTTTTTCAAATTAATTTTAAGGCCTCAGAATGTTCTCTTTTGTCAAATGGGATTTTTATAATTGTCTAAACAGAATCAGAATATGAAGAGGAACTATGAAGTAGCTTATTTAGTCACTGTTCAAGTAGTTTTCCATTTGCATTTTGGAAACCTCAGTCTAAATGCCAATGTCAATAGGCTGTAGGTATCTTAAGGCTTTTCTTAAAATCAATGCTTACTGAAAAGTTCATGCAAAATAAGGTCATACCTTGAAAAACAGCAAAAATCTTTTAAAAGGTTTTCAAAAGCTGAACTTGGAAAAGAAGAAAAAATGTATTCAGAACCATTTCACCTTGACCTACATTACTTTGGAAGACTTTTTGGGTTTGCAAAGGATTACAAAAAAAAAAAAAAAAAAAGAGAGAAAAGAGAGAAGAAAAGAAAAAAACACTATAACCTTCAGAAGACATTCAACAGAACCTGACAAAGTTTTGATTGAAGAAAGATTGATTCTCTAAAGTTTGAGTGGTCAGACACGCATTGAATTTGCTGAGGTTCATTGCTGTATCCTATAAAGTATTTTCAGCCCTTCTATCCTAATGAGCTTATTAGCAAAAGGCTGAAAGGATCACAGATTGTCTATCAAGCAAGATTGTCAGTCACATGCTGTTAGCAACTCTGCTGTGATTTATATACCATGCTTACAGAAGAAAGAGGTATGAAAAAATGAGCCTTATTGTGTCCTATGACCAGTGCAGTGGCACAAAATAAAATGTGCAGCATTGTGCTTAGAGGGTGGGAAGGTATAAGTTCTGGATGAGGAAACCATAGAAAATTAGATAGAATGGTACCTTTCCCCTCTTGTTTCCTCCAGTGATAATTATATTGCATAGAAGAAATTGAATTACCTGCAGCAGTAATAGCTGTGGCCCAAAAATATGCTATAAGATGCGATTGAAAAGGGAAGGGGGGTTGGAGGGGGGAAAAACTCACACTCAGCTCAGCTGCTGTTAGCAACAGGCATTCCTGTAGGAATTCCTGTACTCAATACAACTAGACACGACTGACTGTTAGTGCAGTTTTACATCCAACAGAGACTTTTTTTCATAACCTTCCTTTATTTTGTGTGTAGCAGCAGGAACTATTGATAACTTCACTTATAGAAGAATATAATTTGGGGGGAAAAAGTTAGGATAATTTGGTTACTACTGAAAGATTTTCAAATTGTTAAAAAATCAGAGTGATTGTTATATAATGTTCCTCAATGAGGCTTGTATCTAAATGGAATGAAAATGAGGCTTGTGAAAATTACAGATAAATTAGCAATTAAAGAGCATTAGATCTGGGTTGAGCTCAGCTGAGATTAGCTGAACTGAGAGCCATACGCACAAATAACTACCACCTTAGGTTTGCTGGATAACCTCAAGAAAGTATTTGGGGTACAAATTTATCTTGGATTAAAATAACCTTTCCTTGTACCTCGTGACAGATGTTGCTTTCCCTCCCACTCAGTAAGAACCCATCTCTTCCCAAATCTTTACCTGAGGTGACCCTACAGCTCTGTCAATAGCTCCCTGCTCACTGTTCCTCTTCCCTCCTAGCATAACTACAGCATATGATAAGGATTGTTTTGTAAGTTTTCAGGCACCTTTCATGCAGAAGGGAAAATCCAGGACTCTGCTCTGAAAGTTTTTTATCCATGGATCCAGTTTCACAGTGTTACTGAAACGCTGCAGTAAAAATGGCAAATCCTTCCCACCATACTTATTTTCAACAAATTACAATTATCAATAGTTTATAGTCAAGTTTTGTTAGGTTTTTTTTTTTAAAGTTGTTCCTTGTTTTTGGCTAGATTTTGTGTAACTGGTATTCAAAAAGGGGACCTTTTAATAAGCTCCCCTCCTGAATGCCTGCTACAGCTGGGGAAAGGCTGAAAACAACAGCTGCATCCAAAAGGGATATGGTCGGGTACGGTATCAGTCCAGCGAGCTAGAGTTGGTAAGGTTGTAGTTGAGGAGTTTACTACACTCTAAAAATATGTATCAGTGGAAGTATTTTGAAGTGTCTCAGTTCTGCACCACTTGTTATAAAGCCCATGGTAGAGAACAGTCTATGCTCATCATTGTGTAGCTGTCCCATCATGGGAATGTTACTGTTGACAATGTAAATTGCAGCCACCTTCAAACCCAGTCAATAAGCTCATCACCAAAGTATTTAAAATAGCCTCTTAAATAAAAGCTTCCTAAAGCTGTGTGCATTTCAAGTGTGAAGAGAGAAAACAACGTGCGCCAGAAAATTTCAAATCAGCAAAGGCAGTCTGTCTGCTGCTTCAGCAATGTAACGAAACCAAGGCAAATGGGAAGAGGGAACAGATTTTTGTGGTTCACCTGCTCTGCTGTCCACTCCCACTACGTACCAAAGCAGGATCATTTTTATCTAAAATTAACCTACTGGCTATTTTAAAATCACAGAAAGAGGAACCTTTTCTTCTCTCCGTGACAAATAAAGAAGAACGAGATAAGAAATTCAGACAACGAAGAAAATTACTATTTCCAGATCTTAAGATACTATCAGAGCACCTTAACTTTCTGAGAAGCTGATCAGACACATTCACCAAGTATTCATATTCAGTGTCTGCTATATAATAACAAGCAACTAGTCTGTATTTGATTGAACAGACTGGATTAATCAGAACCCTATCTGAAATAGAAAATTTGTATCAAGAAATTCCAAGTGAATCAAAAATACTTCAAGTTAGGATTTCATGTATATTAAAAATATTTTGATGAAATGAACAGGGAATGCTTCAGGCCATGCAAAAACATGTCTTTAAGAGATCCTGTTTTACATATCAAATATGTGTTTTATGTTATGGTATCCTGCTGTCAAGACAAATGATTGTTACTCGATATTTATCTCCATATCTCTCTTAGTAATAGGTTTTTATTTTGTTTTGTTGTGTTGATTAGCATGGAACTTTTATCACAGTCAGGGCTTCATGGTTCAGCTCTTCTTTTTTAAACAAAAAGGAAAGAGGAGCATACATTATAGAAATGCACAAAAACCTTGTATTAGAAAGCAAGGCATTTAAAATGCTGCTCCAGGAATATCGCTTCTGTAGATAAAGGATATAGTCTTAATAGAGATCAAAATAGATAACAGAGAATTAAAAATACTTCACAGTATGCCATCTTGCCAAGATTTGCATATCAAATAAATGTCTTTGTTAAAGCTATAATTAATGATTACTTTTATCTTTACACTGCTGGCATAAAAGCCACTATGTCTGACCCAGATCCCACTATAACCAGTATTTACAAACAGGAAACATTTACAATATAAAATTAAAACAGAACAGGAAAAATAAACATATGCTAAAGGCAGAAATGAGGCAAAAAGACAAGTCAGGGTTCACACAAAACAATCGTGTAAATTGGTTAACAAACAGGTGTGTCAAAAGTGGTAAGGATGTGGTTTATCAGGCCAGATAATATGGCTTTTATGTATCATGGTAAAAATGTGGTCTAATCCGCTTTAAATCCATGGTTTCACTAGTGATACTTAATTTTAGACTACTTTTGAGCTGAAAGATCCCAGAACAAAATTTTTGGAAAATACATTTTAAATTAAGAGAACCTATTAGCAAATCAATGCTCTATTTACAATAATGTTGGGATCACCCTGCAAGGTCTCGATCTTAAGGAGAAGGAGCTGTGGCGTTGAGAAGCTGGTAAAGAGCTGGACATCTGCACGGCTCAGCCTTGAGGAGAAGGAGCTGTGGTAAACAACTAAGAGGAAGCAAAGGAACGCATGGACACCTGCAGGCAGCGAATCCTGACTGTGGAGAAGTGCGTGGACTGTGTGTGGTAACCAACCAGGATGTATTTTGTGGCGCGTTAAAGAGCTGTAACTGCATAAAAAGCGGACACTTGTAGCAATAAAGGTCTTTGGCCTGAAACCACACCAGAGTCCGTGTCCTGTTACTCCACACAATAATATCAACTTTTTAAAATTAAAAAGTCTAAAAGAGTTCCCATTTTCATTTCAAAATATTTTATTTGGAAATATGTCTTTTTAAATGTTCCATTTTATCATGGAACACACAACATGGAACTTCAGGAAGAGGGAGATATTTCTGTGGGAAAGTCCAAAGTTCCCCTTCTGGTTTGGCCCCAAATTAATGTTTTTTATCTTTTGAACTAGCCAGTGACTAGAATTATTTCTTTTCCTGTTATTTCCCAGAAAATATACTTGAAAATGAAATTTTCATTCAAATCAAACCATTCACCCTTCAGATCTCAACACCTTTGATTTTTGGTTGTGTATGTTCTCCACTGTTTTTCTTATATCATCTATACTTTGATAGATAGCCCTCCCCTCATTTCTGATTATTGGCATATATACGATGTAGTTTTGTACTGTGTTGAACACTTGCAGCTCACAATGTCCTCAGTGAGATTTGATGATCAACAGTTCTGCAGATAAAACAAATAGTTTGCGACTTTTGCCTAATAACCTACACCCACGGGAATCCTGCTGCTATTCATTTCCCTTTCTACAGCCTGCACTAAAAAGTTTTCTCTTTTAAGAATAATTGAAGTTTCTCGCCTTTTAGTTTGACTCTGTTGAATTTCTTGAAGCACCATAAGCACATTGGGAGCAATGCTATATAAATCAAATAATAATAATATGTCTAAAGAAAAACCACAAAGGAGAAGAAAAAGTCTCAAGCTGTTAAAAACAAATTGTACTTAGATATTCAAAAGACCTCCCACAGTTAATGAATGGGTTATAGTATTAACAGAAAATGTATCATGCAAGCAACTTTCATTTATTCAACATGATAGCAGAAAAATTAAAATGTCTGTGGAACCCATACTTTGATTGTATTAATTCAAATTATTTTTTTACAAGAAACACTTTAAAAGATTGGGTGGAGGAAAATTATACATATAATGGTATTTACTATGGCATGTCCTGGCTGACCACTTCTTTTTCTTAGACATTTGTTACCTAATTTTGCTTCTACCTTTGTAGCATGACTGATACTACTTTCTCAGGGTCCTTCAGCATATGCTTAACTGTAAGCATGTAAGTATATTTGGGCATATGGTGCTTAAATACTTAAAAAAACATTTACTCCAAAGAAAGATAAAATATTTGCATTACACTGCATATATAATTGATCCATGTGCAATTTTATAAAGGTCTCTTGTCTGGGAACACAGCTAAGGAAAAGTAGAACTGGCTGGATGAAAGGTTGTCCAAGAGACACCAAAACAGCTGTCACAAGCATATGCTCTTCTGCATGCAGACCAAGTCATGGTGACCATTTCTTCCACTTTGTGAAGAAATGAGGCTGTAAGATTGTTAACTGGACTTCCACTAGTGATATTGTAAGACTGATAGGATTTCTTGCCTGGGAGATCCTTAAGAGTCACATTAGGATTAGAAAGACAGTCAGTTGCCCATATATTGCAATGAAATATGAGATTGGTGTTTTATAATACATAGTAAACTAACCCTTTGACACTGGCACTTGAGTTTTCAGACCTACTGCTTAAAAACATATTGAGGAACAGTCCTGGCCTCAAAACTGTATAATCTGGATAAAATAAATAAATAGAGATGAGAGCAGAAATAGACACAAATAAATACAAAAGTATTTGCCCAAGGGTGGCTGCCATGTTGATTAGGGAAACTTTCCTCTTCCAATCTCCAGCCTAATGTATTTTTTATGTGAAACAGCCTCCTATGTTGTCTACTTGAAGATTTCTAGACTCTTGGGATATATCTTCAGACACAATTCTTACACTGGAAAGGAGTTAATAGTTATCTGTCTGTTAACATCGTAACTACTGACTTCAATCATAATGTGCCTCTTAACATAAAGCCTCGTAACTTCTCATAGGATAATCTCTAAGAAATGGCTTTATGTGAAAACAATTTCACTTGCTGCCAGAAATATGCAAGGTCTTGAACAGGGTACAATGAGAAGAGCTGCATTTCCAAGTCACTCAGTGTGTGTTCTCTTTTGAGTGTCCTAGAGAAGATGCACAACTGGCATGGAGGAAGAGACAAACCATTTTCTGCTGTTGTTATAATTTATGCATGAACATGTACCTACATCTTAAATTGTGTTTCTTAATAAAGAGAGGAAAACTCATTGACTGTATTTTCCCATAGCTTGTTTTCATATCATTGTAAACTAATGGAGTATTAAGACATGAGAATACACAGGAGCCTTACCCAGCATTTCAGTTTGGGTGATTGGTGCACTGAGGGTGAATATTAGTACAATCAGTCATAGTAACTGAACTGTGTTCATGAGATTAGAATATTATTTTCTCTGAACAGTTTAAAAATATTGTTAAATGAGGTTGAAAACAACTAGCCTTACGTTTAGTTTTCAGAACAAGATGCTGAGTACTATGTCTGAGGTGAAATGACCATTATACATTGAATTTTCTTCTACAAGGAATGTTTGAACAAATAGGACCATTTGAGGGAAATAGCCTTTACTCTGACTGAGCAACATGGTGTGGTAGAACAGTACTTTACTTCAACCAAGAGGTGGATGCAGTTTTTCTTTGAGCACAGGGTCTATAAACTTCTGTTTTAGCTAACACAGAACTGACTATAAAGTGTTGCTTTTGTCCTTGACAGCTTTTCTAATGAATTTCTGGAGGAGAAGACTAGTAGTTTTAGTTTCAAATGCATTCCCTGTCTGCTACCGTGCAGAGCTGATGAATGCAAGAATAGAAATTGGACTAAATATAGATAGTACTATATAAAATTCCTTGTCCAGATATTTTTTTCAGGCATGGCTGCTGTTTTGTGCTGCAGTAGCAGCCTCTGAGCATCTGTTTCTTGTTGTCTAGATTCTCCTCTCAACTTTGATTCAAACTAAACTGAACATCACTGAATGCAATGGGAACAAATGTAGATTTCATGTCTTTGAAATCTGTAGTCTGTATTTCTTCCCTTCACTAAAATTGATTACCAGCCTCTGATCTTAGTAGTTCTGGAAAGATCAAATGCAGAATGGGAGAGGAACGAAGGGAATGAGAATGGGAGAAAGACGGGAAGGAAAGAAAAAGATAATGCAATTTTGTTATCTTCAGGCTGAGTAATGTTTATGAGAAGAGAGAAAATGCAAGCAAGAAAATCCTGCAAATGAAATCAGTAATAACTCCATAGTCATACAAAAAACACTTTCTGAAGGCTTTCTTCAGCTCCTACAGATGGATAGTTTGGCTTGATATCATATGATGGTTCTGTAATAAGGACAGCTGTGTATTAGAGAGCGAACTCAGACCAACAAATGTTGCTGTTATGAATACCTAGTGTTCTCTCCTGTTACTTCAACACAATAGACCAGTTCCTCCATAGGGCTTTATGCTATCCCTGCATCACTACTAAGAAATTAGGTCAGGCTATTAAAAATAACCATCTGCCCAGTGGGGATCTGTCTATAGGACCAGCTCTTTACATCAAAGAGCTTTATTCCTTGTCACATTTGGATTTTGTACTGCTAAAGAAACGTGTCAGGAAAACAACATTCTGAGGAATTTGTGACATGTTTTAATACATGGTTAGACTGATTGAATGGTTTAGAGAGGGTATCTGAATAATCTGTTTTATAAAAAAGAAAAAAAATAAAGAGTGCTATATTGAACAAACATGGTGAAAGCTCAAAAGATAATCTGAAGATTTGTTTTTAACAGAATTGAATTTTAAGGAAAACCAAGGTTATGCCCATACTGATATTTTCCCCTTCCTCCCCTTTTTTTTTTAAAGAATGAGACTGAATTTTTTTGTGATACAAATAAAAGCATAATCTGCTAGCAATTTTGTTGTTCATGGATACATGACTGAGTTCTTGCTTTCCCTCTTTTGTGAGGGAAAAGTGTGAGTTGGCAGTTTAAACATTCCTCCAGCACAGTGTAACCAAAATATCTTTAACTTACACTTCATAAGATTTAATATCATTGATAGCTTTAAGGTATGTAGCAGGTAGAGATTTTTTACCTAAGGGTTGATGTCATAACTTAATGTTACATGTCAGTGAAATTTATGGAGTGGATGTCTTTGATCAGCTCATTTTCCTTAAAAAAAGCTGCATCCTTAAAAAAAGCTGCATGAAGGGAGAAGAATGGCATTTTTTTTTTTTTTTTTAAGAAAACAGCTTTCATTTACTTCACTCTCTTGCTGCAAGTAGTGACAATTAGTTTACTGGGTAAGATAAGACTGGCTGTAGCATAAAACATCTGGTTGCTATAGACTCGAGAAAACAGATTAACAACTAAATAATATAGCAGCCCAAAAGAAAAAACCACTAGTTTGTTAATTTTTTAATTTGGTAGTAAAAATTTCAAATTATATGAAGTTTTATTCTCAACTGACTAAAATAGTTCAGAGGAACTGGAAAGCTCTACATATTATAAGACCAGTTTGAAATGCAATAAAGTGAATGGATGTCCCCATTTAGATCTTTGGAGGATACAGATCTGACTGATGTCAAGAGCTGAAATACTGCCCAGTGTCTTCTTTCAGCAGTCCATCTCCATTCAGCAAAGCATTTAATCATGTACTTAGTTCTGGAATGAAATGGGATTTATGTATGACTGAGTACTTGGCTAAACAAGGACTGAAACTAGCAATATACATAGTAGTCTGTTGATTAATCTGATATTTCAGGCCAGTTGTTGGTGAATTAATAACATTATATAGGAAATATGTTTTTCCAAATGTGTATCAGAGGGCGTGGGCATGGAGCGTACTGAGTTGGAAGGGATTATAGATAGACTTAATATATAGAAGAGATTTTTTTAATTGTCTCATTTTTTCTGTTTTATTGACTTGATCAGGAGAACGTGATACTCAAATTTTTAGTTCAGTGATATTTGTTTTCAATGTATTAATAACCTAAAACGTTTTAAATTTAAGCATGGCAGTTTTCTCTGAAATCCTGTATAATAGGACTAGAAACACTGGCGAAAATTTCTGTTATTGCAGTATCTTTGATATTTTCTCCAGATAGAGAGGTTCCACAGAATCACAGAATCACAGAATCACT
>NW_010552866.1:0-213 GCF_000687285.1 Phaethon lepturus
GCCCAGAGCGATGCGCAGCTCGTCCGAGAGGTCGCCGGGTTTCTTCTCCTTCAGCCGCGTCTCGAACTCCTTCCCCTGGGGACGGGGACAGCGGGGGGACAGCCGGGGGTCACCGGGGGGCACACGAAAGCAGAACGGCTGGGGGCAGGGGACACCCCCGAGGGACACGGGGACACCCCCCGAGGGACAGGGCAGCAGGGACGGGACCCCAGC
>NW_010552866.1:378-633 GCF_000687285.1 Phaethon lepturus
TGAGCTTGGGCTTGGTCTGCCACTTGAAGAAGGCGTCGTGCAGCTTCTGGTAATCGATGTCGATCTTCCCCATCTTGGGGCGAACCTTCTCCCGCATCTTGGACTTCATCGTCTTCTGCTCCTCCTGGGGGGGTGCCCCACGCGGGGCGGGGGGATTAGGGACCCCCGGAGGGTGCCCAAAAGCCCGGAGGAGCACCCAGAGCTTCCCTGTGATGGACCACGGGGCACCCAGAGTCCTGCCCCCCCCCCTCCCCC
>NW_010552866.1:1020-1298 GCF_000687285.1 Phaethon lepturus
ACGTCCCCAAGGCCCCAGACGGGCACCTACAACGTCCATAAAGCCCCTGATGTCCACCTACGGTGTCCCCAAAGCCCCAGGAGGGCACCTACGATGTCCCCAAAGCCCCAGATCTGCACCTATAACATCCCCAAAACCCCAGATGTCCAACCACGATGCTTCCAAAACCCCAGACGGGCACCTACAACGTCCCCAAAACCCTGGACAAGCAGCTACGATGTCCCCAAAGTCCCGGACGTCCGACCACGACGTCCCCAAAGCCCCGGACGTCCGACCAC
>NW_010552867.1:0-325 GCF_000687285.1 Phaethon lepturus
GGCGGGATGGGGGCCGGGGGAGCAGAGTTTGGGGTGTCTTGGGACCATGGGGGTGGGTGGCAACGGCATGGGTCAGTCTGCCAGTTTGTTAGACCTCACCTTCCAAAGGGAAACGGAGGCGCAGAGCAGCAGAAGTGCTGTCCCCGTTTTGGGATAATTTTGGGATAGTCACATTCAGACTAGCTGTAAGGAAGACGTTTTTCACGAGGAGGGTGGTGAACCCCTGGCCCAGGTTGCCCAAAGGGGTGCGAGATGCCCCATCCCTGGGAACATCCCAGGTCAGGCTGGACGGGGCTCTGAGCAACCTGCTCCAGATGGAGATGGC
>NW_010552867.1:411-744 GCF_000687285.1 Phaethon lepturus
CCCGCAAAAACAGTGCCGTGATTCTATGGGATTGGGCTTGGAGCTCCTTCTCGAGCCACCTCCAGGAGATGTTTCCCGGCTAGGCACACGCAACCACCCCGATGTGCTGGGAAGAGCCCAGCCAGCCCCGCTCCCGGGCAAACAGGAGGGACAAAGCTGCCACCAACCTCTTCCCCACCTGAAAATAAAACACTCGTGGTGCTAAATAACCCACCCCGTCCCGACGTTTTGCTTTCTGTTGAAGAAACCTGTGCGATGGATGCCGGCTGCCTGGACGAGGGCAGCGACGGGGCTCAGGAGGCGGCAGAGAAGAACCTGACGGTGCTGGACGGG
>NW_010552867.1:1154-1818 GCF_000687285.1 Phaethon lepturus
AGCAGTTTTGCTGGGATGGGTGCAGGATTTGGCCCCATCCTTGCGGTGCTGAGGGAAGGAAGCCCAGGCAGAGCTGGCCTTCGGATGCTGGCCATCGAGTCCCACCCTGGGAGCAACGGCAGCACCCATTGGCACTGAGCCTCCCAGCACCCCCAGCCCCTGGAGATTGGGGCATCACGCCCCAGGAGGTGTCACCATCTTGACCAGAACCCCTCTTCGGGGCAGATTTGGGGCCCCGTCGCCTTCAGTAACCAGCGCAACAGGCAGCTTCAAGTCACATCTACTAAAATGATAAAAAGTACGGAAAATCACCAAAAAAACCCCAAGAGCGGAAAGGTTTGGGTTCCCAGCTTCATACAACCCCCTGGGGCCGGTCTCATCTTTCCCCACCATCGCTCGCCAAATTGGTCCCCTCCAGACACCGGTGGGCAGGATCAGCCCCCCGAGTTGTTCCACCATCACCCCCCAAATCTGAGGTACCGATACCCCAACCCTCTTCCCTACCCCCTCCCCAGGTCTCTCACCCTGGCAGGGTCCCTGCTCCGGGCTGGGCTCTGGCCGCGGCACGGGGAACACCTCGTCCTTTATAATGTCCCCCAGGGAGGTGGCACCTCCGGGGAGGTGGAGCTCCTCCACGCCGGCGGGACCCATCCTGCCCACGTCA
>NW_010552867.1:1849-2432 GCF_000687285.1 Phaethon lepturus
CCCGCACCTCAAAGGGGGTACAGGATTAACCCAGTGCCTGGTTGCCGCAACGAGCATCTTATCCCAGCCCTGGGGAGGTGGGGGACCCAAAATCACCCCAAAATCACTGGGAAAGTGGCAGTGGCAGTGCAGATGGGTGACCCCAAGCTGGATGCCCATGGGATGTCCCAGGGCCTGGGACGCCCCAGCCTGTCCCGGGACGTGAACCCCAATGATGCTCCAGGCTGACGGGAGCCTCGGCATCAGGGTGTCGAGGTTCCCAAAAAGCACCAGGAGCTGGTAACTGGGGTTTAATTTCCACACTTGTCTCCCCAAGACACATCCCGACCCTGCCCATGGGGGTCTGGGCACACCCAGACCGGCCGTAGGGGCTCCTGGGGGGGTGGTTTGGGGGACGGCAGCCAGGGCTGAGCCACTCGGACACCCCACAGCAGATGCTGAGCCCCATTTCCAACCCATTAAGATGGACCTCGGTGCCTGGCTTGTCCCTGGGGACCAGGACTCACCGGCTGCCTGACCCCGGGCGGGCGACGAGGACCCGGCCGTCCCCCCCACCGCCATCCTCAGGGGCAGATTTCACATC
>NW_010552867.1:2624-3837 GCF_000687285.1 Phaethon lepturus
AGATTTCAAAGCAAGCCATAGGGGACGATGCGAGGTCACGGCTCTCGGGCGCCGGGCTGCCTAATTCCCAATTAAGCAAGCGCAGGGAGGGACTGGCATAATGGTTTTGATAGATGTTAAGATTTGTCCGCAGCAGAGGAATTTATTCAAGGTGGGAGCTCTTAATTGCGGTAACGAAGGCGAGTGGTCAGGGTGAGCAGGACCCTGAGTGACCGCATCAGCCTTCGGCCCCATCCTCGGCGCCGTTTTGCCAGGGGGTCCTTTGCCTGCTGGTGACATGGTCCAGGGCATCACCTTCAAGCCCCGCATGCAGCCCCAGGGCAGAAGCAACAGGGAAATTTGGGTTTTCGGGCCTTTGCCGATGAGGTTTGGAGTTTTCAGGCTCCCTCGGTGCCGGGAGGTGAACGCAGGAGGGGATGGGCTCAGTGTCACTGCCATCCCAGAGCAGGACAAGCCCGGTGTTGTTTCCCCAAAAGGCCAAGCGGAGATGGGTGGAAAGGACCAACGCCACATTTCCCACCCCAGGGGCTCCTGGAGAAGGATACGGGTTTGCTTTCCCCCCCCTCAAAAGGGATGCGAAGCCAAGGGAAGCACAACATCCCTCTCACCCCACTCCTGGTGGATGCATCCCACGGGGCTATGGCGATACGTCCTTCATCCCTGCCCAAGCCATGCCAGAGGGGTCCCCAACGGGCCACGGGGTGACAAGACACAGCTCAGCAGCCCTGAGAGGTTGGCAGAGAAGGGACCTGAGCCCCAAACAGCATCCGCAGCCTCCACACGTTCCCCCCGCTGCGGTGGGAGTCATCACCAAGGAGAAAACCAACACCTTGGCCTTGACCTCACGTCCTCGACCTCCGGCTATTAGCAGAGCCCTTCGGTGTGGAAAGCAATGCCTTGTGGTTTTTAAGGGAAACGGGTGACGCTGGTGCCAGCATGTGTAACTAGGAGCTGGCCCTATATATACACGACTGCTCGCCGGGTTGAGAAGCCAAAAAGCTTCCCCACCCTGCAGCCATGCCCTGCAAGGTGCTCGCCGTCTGCCTCCTGGGGCTTCTGGCTCTCTCCTCCGCTTGCTACATCCAGAACTGCCCCATCGGGGGCAAACGCGCCGTCCTGGACATGGACGTCAGGAAGGTATGTCCCAGGGGGCTGGGAGACCTCCTAACCCTCTCCTTCTCCCAACCCTCCCCGGGGCTGCTGTGGGGAAGAT
>NW_010552867.1:3895-4123 GCF_000687285.1 Phaethon lepturus
TTCCCTCCTGCCTGTCCCCTGCTTTTCTTCCCCCCCTTCCTCGAGCAGTGCATGCCCTGCGGTCCCAGGAACAGGGGCCGCTGCTTCGGTCCCAACATCTGCTGTGGAGAAGAGCTGGGTTGTTACATGGGCACCTCTGAAACCCTGCGGTGCCAGGAAGAAAACTTCTTGCCAACACCCTGTGAGTCAGGACACAAACCCTGCGGCGGCGGCAGTGGAGGGAGCTGT
>NW_010552867.1:4137-5015 GCF_000687285.1 Phaethon lepturus
GCAGCAGCGGTGAGGGCAGCACTGGCGCCGCGTCCCCTCCAGGACCCTCAGCACAGGGGTCCCTGCACATGAGAGGTTACTGTATAGAAGGGGGAGAAGGGATGTTACCCAAAGGATCATCTTTGTCCTGTCCATCTGCCCATCCATCTCCCCAGCAGCCAGGGCAGACTTGATCCCAACTCCAGAGAAGGCAACAACAAGCCGGGAGATTTCGGGGAAGGAGGAAAAGCAGACGGCAACCAAATTTACAGGGCTGAGCAAGCGGAAGGAGCCCTGTGGTGCACAGCAGCCCATACCCCACCCTGCTGTCATTATGGTTTTCCAAAAATCCCAGCCTCCTCCCCAAGTCAGCTGCTAGCAGGGATCCTGCTACAAATCCTGGGGAGTGAAGCGAACATGATCTCGACTGGCGTTATAAAAACGGGCACCAGGGGGGTCTCTGAGGGCTGGTTCCTGCATGCTGGTTCACATGCTCTCCCCTTTCTCTCCCCGCACAGACGGCTGCGTGGTTGACTCATCCTGTGACCAAGAAATGCCATTTGCATAGACCACCCAGGAGAGAAGAACCTGCAGGATCCCTCATCTATAGAGCTGTCCCAGCCCCGCATCAGGCCAAAGTCCGTGACTCAGATTTAAGTGATAATCTTAATTAGAAATAAAGCTTGTACAGAAAAAAAAAAAAAAGTCTGTTTTTCATGTGCTTGTCTGGTTTAGGTGCAGACTGAGGGGGCTGGCTAGAGAGAAAAAGCCATTTTTAGGAAAGCGTAGATAAAAAGCAGGGATTTAGGGTCAATTCCTGCAGCTGGTGTCTTGTCTGAGCAAGGAGAGTGGAGGGACCTGCAGTCAGTCTGCCCGGGCTCCGGCTGAACCGCAGCAAA
>NW_010552867.1:5059-5492 GCF_000687285.1 Phaethon lepturus
GTTGGACAGCCCAAAACCAGCGGGGGAGTGCAGCTTGGTCTGCAAGGCCACACAGAGTAATCACAGTATTACCTACAACTTAAGGCCCAGTAAGTTGATGAGTAAGATAAGGCTGAATGGGGGGGAAAGAGGAAAGGAGACACAGAAAAGCCAGTGTCATTTAGATGTCCTCTGCACAACTTTCTCATTTAGCCACACCAACAGATGTGCAAAGGAGGGTTTAAAGGATGAGCAAGAACGACAGGTCCTTCCACCGCAGCAGAAACCAGAGAAACAATTAATCCTTCCCCCAACAACAAAAAACCACAGAGTCAGCATTTCCTACAAAGCCGTTTTGACCTCATTTTCTTTCAAAAAGCATCTAGAGGGGTCGACGCGCCAACAGTTCCCGGGCTATAACGGGGGGCTCAGAGCCAGGATTGGCCTCGGGACC
>NW_010552867.1:5511-7285 GCF_000687285.1 Phaethon lepturus
ATGCCTGCTCGTCCCCACACTCCATTTGTGCGAAAGCGGAAGGCGGAATCGCAGAGAGTCAGAGCGACAGGCGCACAAACACCAGCAGCTTCTCCACCCCCTCACAGGGCCCAGACAGATGCCTTGCTGCTTGTCCCAAGCCCAAATTTCTCCCTCACCCTCCTTCCCGTAGGCGTTAACCCTTCAGAAGAACCACAGCCAGGCCTGCAGGCTTTCTCCCACAATTCTGCGGTCGATTTATAGGTTAAAAGGAAGAAACCTGCTCGTAAGCAGAGCCTCTGGACAGAAGGCAGGCTGGGGCCATTAAGACAACACCGTCCGTTTGACGATCCGCCCATCCTTGTCAATGGCAAAGTTGTAGTTGCGAGGGTTGTCCAGGCACTCCTCGATCCGCGCGTCCAGGTTCTCAGGGGTGATGAACGTTTTGGCTTCCTCCTGAAGGAAGGACAAGTACCGGCTCTTAACACACCTTAACGGAGGAGTTGCACCAAGGGCAGTGCAGGAGCTGCTGTGCCACAGAGCTCGTGGATCTCTGAGAGACCCCGAGGCGCCACCAGCATCACCAGGACCTCAGCAGGAGCCCAATCCAGAGTGAGGAAACCTTTATTCTCTCCCTCAGGATTATTCCACTCTGTTTTCAGAGCTCTCACTCAACCTCTATCCCATCCACACGCTGTCAACACTCCTGGAAGGTGCTAACACTTGTGTTCCCACCTACCGACACAAAAATCTCTGGAAAATAAGCCTACAGCTTCCACATCACTCCCACAGCTGCCGCCAAATCCTTCACAGGGACTGCTGGCAGCGATCTCCCCAGCAGGCACCAGCTGCTCTCACCTGCAGCTGGAGAACCTCCTTCTCCTTCTCCTTCAGGAAAGCCTCCATTATTCTGGCCTGGTTCTCCACAGCTTGTAACTTCTTCCTCTTCTGTTCTTCCTCTTCTTTCCTAATTCTTTCCTCCCTGCCATAAGGAAAGGAAAACAAAAAAAGGTGCTGCTGAACGCCCACGACCTGCAAGGGCGGCACTTTGGTGAGACACGCTAATTCCTTGGGGTGCAGCGCCACCAAGTTTGAGCGCAGCCAGAACAAAGGGAAGGACTAAGGCAGCTGTGCCAGGGAAGAGAGCCCATGCTGTCCCAGCGTGGGGACGGAGAGAATTCCCTTCCTCCTCCGCAAGAAAAATTAATGTAAAATCTTAACGCAAAAGCTTCCAAACAGAGTTACACGTGTGGAGACGACTTGACACCCAGTGGGGTCTGGCTCCGTCTGGGAGCACGCGATTCTTCTGGCAGGACCTGGATGGGGAAGCTGGTGTGCTTTGTGATGGGCTAAGGGACAACCCATGGGGACGGGACAGACTGGCTTTTCTCTGTAACCTTCTCCTGCTTTTGGGACTCAGCAGATGCTGAATGACACACACACTCAAAATCAACACAATGACCCAGGGGTTGTATTTAGTTCCGCATGAGCAAAAGTCAAAGCCACGAAACGAAGCGGCCTCCCAGCTTCGCGCCAGCCAGCCTGACCTGCGCTCCCGCTGCCGGGCATTCTCCGCCTCGTTCCAGGCCATCAGGCGCCGGTGCTCCTCCGCCAGCTCCGCAGAGTCCTCCTGGGATTGCCGTACCTCCCGCTTCCTCTGCAGCACCTCAGCCCGGAACTCGGCTCTGGAGGGGAGGGCAGGCCACTCAGCTCCTGCCCAGGCCTGAGCGCCTGGGGGTTCTCCCAAACCTGCCCCATAGCAGAGCCCGCCCCACTATACCGATGCTCCCCTGTC
>NW_010552868.1:0-56335 GCF_000687285.1 Phaethon lepturus
TCCCTTCATCCCCCAGCCTGGACTGATACTGTACAGTATAAGGGAGTCAAAGACAGCATGTAAAAGTATCTTTCACTTAGAGTAAAACTTTAATTTTGAAGTTATAACAAATAAATATTTGAGAACTCTTTCGGTTCCAGCCCTTGTACTTCTACCCTGAAGTATAATGTTGCTTACGAAGATACTTCTGCAACCTCAATGGTAAGAGGGAATGAAAAAAATGGTGGGAAGCAATAAAAAGAAAATCAATGCTAAGAACATAATTCTACAATAGTTTAACTTTCATCTTTGTCAACCAAGAGAAAGAGAGTTTAAGAAGAAATGAGCATTTGTTGTTTTCATATGCACTTGAGTAAGTGAATGATATTGCAATGAAAGATTTGTCAGAAATACCTTGTTGACATCACTGGTATTGCCTTGCAGGCTCAGGAATCATCTTTTATGTTCAGCCAGAGTGAGCCTAGGTTTTGGCTACACACACCCCATGGTGAGGACCCAACTTAAGAACAACGTCTTTCTAGCTACTGGAACCATGCAAATGGTTTTATGGGTCTCCATAACACTTGCTTTCTTGCTCTGGGCAGGAATATACCGTATGTATACACAGTTACTGTCTTTATCAATGGAGAGGGGCCCCAGTAGGACATGTGATTTGGAAACCTGTGCAAAGTGACTGGGAGGAAGACTTTGAGCCCAGTTCCATTTAGACAGGACTATCCTGAGAGGGTCTGTATAGACAGGCTGACATGAGGAGCATTATATGGATATGTTTCTCCCTATTCATATGTACGTAACTACATATAAAGTCAAGAATCCTAAGTAAACTGCAGGAAAGCAAACTACACTGAAGAAGCTATTTACGCTTATTTGAACTTGTATACTAAAGTCCCTGAGTCTTAATCTGCTTTACGATGTTTAAAAAATTCGTAACTGTGCTTCAGTGGAACAGACACTGTCACCTTTCGATTCTTTAGGCTAGCATAAAAGCAGTACAATCACTTTTGTCCAAAAGGTCAAAGACTCCTAGGGCAGCACATGACTACCATTTGTCTGGATGTAAATTGAGTCCTATTGACCCTGTAACATCACTACTGACCTCTTGACATTAGAAGCTTAGTGGAAAGAGAGAAGATGATATTTGTAGGTTCCTACAGACTCATTAGGGAGAAAGAAGGAAAGAGAACCTTGCATGATGTGAATTAGCAGTGTCATTAACCTTTTCTTTCCCCAAATAGCTCATAATATGTGTACAGAAGCCTCAAAGATATCAACAGATTTCTATCACTCTCATTTTTTCTAAACTTTACAAAATATCTCTCAGTGGCTTGACATTAAGCATCCTTTTAAGTTTCCCTCCTTTCACATGACATATACCACCTTTTCCTGTTTGTCACGGCACATGGTCTAGACATTCAGATGAGCACCACCTTTTCAATCCAGGCCACTTCTCACATCCATTACAACTTACAGTTGACTACAGCTGGCCAGAAATAATGGGAGGTATAGCCTAATTTGTTGCTTTACAGAAACAAAATTAGCACACTGAGGTTTAACTTCACCGTAACATCAGATACAGTATGTGCTATTCGAACAGAAACAGGTTATTTGCAATCAAGTAGGAAAGAAAAAAGGAGACATTTTCTTGTTTGTAGCCAGCTTGTCTTTACTTCAAAGAAAAGGTGTGCTTTTTTTTTCCCTCCTTTTTTCTGCTCAAGTTATTGTGTCTCATCAAGGAAGGCAATCACCAGATTTTAACTAATAATAATAAAAAGATGCCTTACAGTTCAGGCTGGTTAATGGCAATGTCTGTTTCTGGCATGTGACCAAGTTTACTGCTGTCTTGTTGATCCGAGATGTGCACGTGTCTCCGAAGGGCTAGGAAAGCAGGGAGATTAGGGACTCGGCTGCTGACAACAACCAAACTCTCTATAAACAATACACAATGAAAATAATGAAAAACAGATTTTCCTGGTATTTTCAGTAGCCTCTAGACAATGCAACAGTTTCTGGTTTCTTCACTAAAGATGATATCAATTATGCCTTTTATCCATCATGCAGAAGTCACGTGTGAGGCATAATTGAGGTCCTTCTCTCCAAGGTAATTTCTTCTGGATTTACACGGTAAAGTACTTAAATTGCCTTTTTTGGCACTTTGTATTACAACACAGCTTGGGAGGGGGTATTTTACTTTACTGATGTAAAGCAGCTGGCATATTTACAATAGATAGGTCACATCAACACAGAGCAGATTTTCACCCCTCCAAACTCCATTTACAGCAGCTTTAACAATTCAACAAAGCAAATGCTGAATGCTAAACTCTTGTGTGGAAATGTAGCTCTATTTCTTAATGGTTATTACACCTGCTTGCAACTGCCGCTAGTGTGTTGTGTTTTTTTTTTTTTTTTTGCTTGCTGACTATTGCTTTTTGCACTACAGTTTAATAAACTTATCGCTAAAGCTGAAATAATAAGTACTTTACAGACTTCCAATGAATTAGCCATTCATGAGTCCCTCAGGAATTCCCTTTAGCACACACAAAGCAAAGGCAGGAGGAAGAGAAGGTGACAATTCAGTGCGGTCTTAATTTCTGCGCTCCCTTGTGAAGAAAGAATCGAGGATCTAAGAATTCGCTCACAGTAGATGCTGCTGCCCATGCTCTAAAGCATTTTGTTGAAAACTACAAAGCCTGGAGTAACTCTCCATTTTCTCCCAGAAATTACCTCTCCAAATTTCACACTGGAGACTGTATCCCGCTCTTCTTTACACCCATGCAAATCTACGCCACTGGCAGCAACTAGTCCTCTGTGGGGTGTGTTTTTATAATACCTCACCTAGGTAGAAATGAGGTAGAAATCTCAACCTCAACTCAAAAAAAAAAAAGTTTCTGTGTCTGTAGTCCTGTTACAGATATAGTTTACATTTCTAACAAGAAAAAGAATTAATTTATACCATGTGCAAAGCATCAGGAAAAAGCACAGATCTCATAGCCAAAATACACCCTTACTGTAAAGTTGGCTTTTTTGAGTGTTTTTAATGAATGGTCACTACAAGGATAACATTAATCCAGCATAAGGACTTTTACGGGAAAAAAATACAAATGTAATTTATCTTTTTTAACTGTCAGCTGCATTTCTAAAGCTTTAAAGTCTGTAGCTTCCAGCAGCCTTTTGTCTTTCTGCCATGGCAGGAATATCTTGGACAGCTGTAAGAGCTTTGTAAGCTATCTTTCTCAAAATCCATTAGCTAATTCAAGGAACCTAATTAGAGCTGCCATTTTGATGGAGCATATTGAATGCTCTGTATAAACTAGTAACACCATCAATGTTTATTAAAAATTGCAAGAACCAAAGCTCTCAGTTCCATATAAATATTAATGGATGGATACGCAATACTTATTGAAATACAGTCTGTGTTGTGTCCGCAGAAATACACACAGGTATACTTACAGCCCAGTGTGATGCATTTACTCACAAAGGCTAAAGTACAGAAGCAAAACCTAGGGACAATTTTACACAAACTGTTGAAAATTGACCGGCTTCCATTTACACTATCCTTATGTGCATTAAAGGAAGCAAAGAGCACTAAAGATGATTTGTTTCTTGTGTTTTTCCTGAGTAGTGTGCTGACAATTTGGAGTGTATTTTGAGCTTACCTCAAGAATGCTCTCCAGCTGGAACCGTTTTATAGCTCCTCTTAAACCAGCCACTCCAATCACTGTACTTTGTAGACATTTACACATATTCCAGTACTACACTGTTTAAGGGCATCCAAAGATTCAAAGGGAATTTGCACTGTAGAGCTAAAACTCAAATTTTGCTGTAGACAGCAACAAAATTGGTGAAAGGAGCCAGACATCTGGAGCAATGCTCTCCTACGTTCTGCTGTGTAAAAGCTCAACTATAATGAAAAAGCAACTCACAGACAATGATATACAACACATGAAATACTGACCATTCTAAGAATATATCAGAGACCTAATTGGGTTAGGCTGTACAAGCATCTGCCTTTGGCTGCAGAAATAAAAAAGTTTTCTGGCTACTTCACAGCTTCGTTTTTAACTTGATACTTCATAAACGGAGCTGCAGAAAACCTCATATGTTACCATCTCAATCTGACGTACACTTTCATATGCATCTAACAGTGCCTGGATTCTATTTATATGTACAACTAAATATACGTGTGCAGAAAAATCATCAGATTTGCTACAGAAAGACAGCAGATGTTCTTATTAAGCCACTGGCACATACAAGGTGAAGCATGTGAGCCTTATAAGGAAAGCATTTAGCGTTCCAACTACAAGCTAAAGAAAAGCAAAGACAACAAATGAAGTTATTTCTAATGTATTTTACTAGCTGTGAGTGCAGTACACAGCAAAATGAAAGCACTGTTGAGCATGCTCGAATGACTCTTGTAACACATGGGGCTTCTCACAGAGGGGAGTATAATCCATACGCGCTCTTTGGAACGTCGTAGCTCCGATATAATGATCCAAAGTTCACTTCTGAATATATACTAAAATGACACACGAAGCATTTAACAGATGTGCAAGAGAAACACTTTTCATTATAATTTCTACATTGTAGTAGTGCAAGGGGCTGAAAATTGTACGACGATCTTACCGTGGGGACAGCCCTGAAGGTAAGTGCATTCTAACTCTCCGATAGGGCCGTATTTCCAAACTGCACTGCGATCCCAGCAGTTTCACAGGAACACGCTCAAAAGTCAAAACATCAGTTACCACTAGCTTCTCTCAGGAATTATATATGGCAAATTTAGCTTGTGGTTATTGCTCAACAGAAACCCTGCCAGATGCTGAAGCGGTTGATGGATTTTGCAAAGTTCTGCCGCCTCCAAGGCCACCCTGTCTACCCTTCCAGCAGCCTCCCTCCTCGGGCACCTCTCCCCCGCGCAGCTGGGCTCCTCAGAGCACAGTTGTTTTGTTCGCATTCGCAAAGACTGGGGAGCGCACATTCCTTCAACTAGCTTTCATCGCAAGCTCCACATCAACAGAATTAAACACTTTATAAGCCGAACTGCATTTCGGAGAAATATTTCTGAACTCGGGGGCCTCAAGTTAGCACTGTAACTTTATTACTTTTTATTATGCAGGCAATGGAAGCTCCTGGGCTTCCGGACACGCACAGCTTTTCTAGCTCCTTCGTCTTACGGCTGCAGCTCCACTGCACCTCTGAAATTACTCCCACTTTTCCACTTGGAGAAGTCAGGGCTGAATTTCAGGTGTTCAAGATTGAAGGTAAGTACCACTCCTGTTCAGCAATAGTTTTGAAAAATGTTAAATTAAAATGGAAAAAAAAATGAAGTAATGGAATCTTCAAACTACACACAATCGTTTCCTGGTGTATCTCACCTGGAAGAGGAAGAGCAAGCCTCTCTCTCTGCATTTGGCTGGGAAGTCCCAGAAATGCTAAAGCAAGTGCTCTGGTTCAGGCCCATCTCTCTCGCTACAGAATGACTCTCACATGGTTTCAACTGCCATGTTTAGAGACACACCTTTACAAGGTCTTTCACATTTGTTTTTGTCTTGCTCCCTTCATTTCCTTTTCTCATCCTGATGTTCACAAATCTTCCTCTTCACACCTTTCAGCCAAGGATGCCAGTTTCCTCCGTCCATTTACTGGCTTCCCACACAAGCACGTCCCCGTCCCACAGGCTGCTCCAGTACAGAAAGACCTCCCCGATGTGCCCACGTCAGCACCTCTCTCTGCAGCACCCCTCGAGACCCATCTCTCAGAGGCGCTCCCCAAAGCAGCCTGCCGGTGACGGGGAGGACGCAGGTGGTGCGGGACACCCAACAGCGCTTCTTCCTTTCTGCGCCGGTTCAAGTGATTGTGCTCATGTCTAGCACACTAACAGAGCATTGAACTTGCAGGACCAGTAAACTCCCTCTACTCTGAAGCACCCGCTGATTGTCCACAACTTTGCCCTGACCCAGCACCCCTGCTTTATTCTCCCCATCCTCTAGCTGCTCCAGCAATTCTGCCTCTTCTCTGTTCCTATTCTTGGCCCGCCCCACCATGGCACTTCTTAGGATTCTGCATGCAAATCAGCTCATCCCTTCCCTCCCTGGAAGCTGAGGCGTAAGGGCGAGGGGACACTGACCATACCCCATTCACCTCATCCTCCCTTCCCGCACCAGAAACCTCTCTGGTCCCTGCAGCCAGGAGATCCCGCTGCTGGAAAAGCACGTCTAGGCTCTGGCAGTTCAGGACGAGCTCTTTTGGTGAAGTCAGCAGCCAAGTTTCTATCATGTGTGTGGGAAGTACTCTAAATCTTATAACTTAGTCAAATTGTCATCCTTCAAGGGGTGGCAAAAGGCACAGTCTGGTATAAGACTAGGCTGTGTTCCCTTCCTAAATATAAAGCCCCCGTTCCAGCGTATGGAAAGACTACAGCTTCTTACTGAAAGAATCAGATGCTGCTTATTTTTACTTTTTGCACAGACAAAACAACCCCTTGTCTTCCCCTTCCAGGCCCCCCCAAAACATCTGTCATCATGTTCCATAAAAACTCAGCTTCAGCTCACGTCCTACATAGCCATTTTCAACCCAAATGGTTGAAGACTGGTTATTAACAGGTGGAAATACAGTTTTCCAGCGGAAGTCAGGCCAGCGACTCCCCCCAGGCAAGTGGCGCAGCCCGGGTTTGTACGGCTGTCCCCCTCCCTGCCCCGCAGGACGGCAGGCCCTGAAGGCAGCCGCTTCGCTCCTGGCGTCTGCGGGATGAGCAGCCCTTAACAACTGCAACACCTTTGAGGTACAGCCTGGTAAGCACACAGTACTCCTGCGTGTGCTCCAGATTAAGCTGCAGTCAGCTTAATGAGAGACTTAATTGATGAGTGCTACTTCCTTCACTTGTCCATTAAGATAAGTACAGCACATGGACATTTCAACCCATCAAAGACGAGAAAATGCATTAATTTTGGTTTTCTTAGAGCTGTTAATAAATCTGACACCGTCTGGCAGTTTTCTTCATTTCCTACCATTTGACAGATACTGTGATCACAAGTTACAGAAGATGTTTTTCCTCTGAAATTATCACTCTGGTAATAGAAGCCAGAAGGAAACTTTATCAAGATACCAAGAAGCTGAGTATCATTTTTATTTTTAACTTTATGCGGCTGGTTTGTGAATATCTCAATGTGATAAAAAAAATAAAATCCATCCGGTACTATTAAAAATACATATATACACACATTACAAATGACTGTATTACAGCAAATAATCACGCTGTGTATTTATTAGTAAAGTCAGTATTCCTCTCATATTATCAGCCTGGCTCTACTTAAACCCCTTTACTGTAAGAACTCCTGCAACTGTTTTCTTGCTCTTTCTCTCTCAAACTGACATTTGAATGGAATCAAGAAAAATCTTCCTTAATAATTTTTCATTACTCATGGCTTTTTTTGGTATGTGTATTTGGGAGGAGGGAAGGCAAAGGGCAGGAAAAAGCAGCTTTAAGTGCTGTGCAAATGATCCTCCTGAATCTGGGCCTCATAAATCCTATCAAATGTTATATTTCATCAATAGGCTGAAAAAGCTTTTTTCTCTGCAATGATGAAGCCTGGCTTCAAAATTTATGGTTTCATTTTAGAAATGGACTATAAAGAGAGTCTGACTTAGCTGTCTATCAGCTGTAGCTGACATTAGCAAGTTAGGTGTGGACTTTCAAAGTGTTATATGTATTTTTTATTTATTATACATGTACATACATACATATAGAGATATATGAGGAAATGTATATCACTGTGGGTTTGTGCATGCATAAGGACACTGTTGGCTTTTAAAAAAAATTTTGTCTTAAACCCCCATTTATTCCCAATGCAAGAGGACCTGAGATATTCAGCAGATTAGATTGCAAAGTGATAAAAGTGTCCAGACCAGAGTTGGCTCAAAGATCTGCAGCAACACAAGCAAATTGCATTTCACTGCCCAAATGATCGAGATAAAGTAGTTTATTTCATGGGTGGTAAAATGCAATTCAGCAATGGCAGAGCAAGTTTCAGGGGAAGGCAGGGAAGATTTCAATAGGCTGGGGGGGTGGTAAGAGGAGGACAGGAAAGGACCAAAAAGTTTTAGGTGGGGGAAGACGATTAGCAAAAGACTGATAGATTGGGGAAGAGAAGGTGCAGAAGCTTCTGCACCTCTCACACACGGAGAGGAAGGGAGGGAGACAGACAGACAGCCAGCCTTCCCTGCCTCCATGCAGCTCTACCTCTACTCCCCTCCACAAGCCCTGGAAACAATTCTGCCTCCCTGAAGCGCCACTCCTGCTTGCTCTCCTGCACTCCCTTAGGGAAGGAGAGAGCTGAGATTATGGCTCCTGTTGCTGCTACCACTGATGGGAGCCATGTGGGTGCCACAGCTGTCCCCTACAAGCCCAAAGGCCTCCTCTGGCAGGCACAGCAGCAGCTTCCTCAGATGGAGGAGAGACAGCCTGTGCATGCTGCCGCACCACCCGCTCCTCCCTCGCCACCGGAGCTGCAGGTCTGCAGCCAGTGATGACTACTCAGTTCTCTCTATGCTTAAAAGCAGCCTCAAAGGAAATGCTTCTAACAGAACCATTACTGCTCCCCAAAATCCTCATGCTTGAAAAAGCAAACCAGGCTTAAAATAAAAAAAAACCCAGATAAATAAAGTGACATAGCTGCAACCAGAGAAAGCGAAGCTCCACTCCGAAGGTAGGGGAGCCCATCACCCCATCCACTACAGAAGAACGCAGTTTCCTAACTCAGACAATAAATGATGGATTAAGTGAAAACTGCAAATCAGATCATGCTGTTGAGGCATTATACGAACTAAACAGAAGAGCAGTTAATCTAAATCTCATGTGGGATGGTTATTATTGTTTGTTGCCTTCATTGCTGCTGAGTCCGGCTGTAACATCAGTTTTGGCAGCAACACACAGAAAAACCTGGAAGTCCTGTACCTCATTATAAAACGAGGAGAAATCTCACCCTGGGGAATATGTTCAAAGCTGACAAGTGAATACTACAGAAAAAGGTTGGGAGAGAGCAGTTAACGGTAAAGGTATTCTGGGTCAAGACCAAGAAAACAAATCTCTTCTTCCATTGCCTCTATGTCGTAACATGAACAAGATGAATAGATAAAAGAACCCGTCACCGATGCTGAGGATGTGGGTATACCGTGGCCTCCGAGGACTCCTGAAATCCCCTGTTGGGAGCCAAGGCTCCCGTCGCCAGCCCCTCTGGGGACAGCGGAGGGAGGCACCGCACCGGCGGGCCATGCCGGGCAGGACCCCAGCTGCAGCTCCACTCCCACGCCGGCTGCAGAGGCCTCTTCTGGCTACGGAAGGGAGCCGGCTCTGCTCACTGTGGTCAGCGATGGCACGTGCTAGCAAGGGATAATCACTCACTTGGAATTATCGAACAGGGGAACAGGTAGGAGAAACGCCACCCATCCACATTCTGCAAACCAAAATGTGTTCTGCTTCTAGTGCTACGTTTCCACGCTAAGTATACAAATACATCGTGCTTACACCGATTTATGGAAACGAGAGGAGCTGAAACTGCCTGTATTTCTACAAAAGGGTATTTGTATTGATGAAGGGTAACTTTATCACCCCTTGATCTACACACAGGACATCTCTGGAATTCTGTATTTTTTACTGGAAAGAGGCATATAGCAGCGTCACATCACATGAGCAGAAGTTACTTAGAAAAAGAAATTCTTGAAATGTTTCAGATCCATACAAGTTAACCCCATTCAAAAATGAAATTCAGGACACTGAAACAATATTGACATGACAGTGTTTTCAAACACACACACTCATCCCACAGCAGATCAAGAATAATTCTAGCAGTATTTATTTTTCCCATAGTTTTACTTTATGGTTCTCCTTGAAGGTTTCAAAATAATCAAGCAATTCAGCTTTCCTTGTAACTCTTGGACTCCTTCAAACCTGAATTAACTCTTCCATATGTAAACATCTTTTTGCCAATCTGCAAAGAGAAGCTCCTGGCACTGTTAAAATCCTTACTTTTTTTCCTTTTACAAATCTTTGACTGATTTCTCCTTCCCCCAAAGGATGCTTTTTAGTTTTGTTTTTTCTCCTTCTTTCCTTGCCTCCTTATTTCCCCACCTCTTCCCTGAGACTCATGTCCAGCTTTTTTTTTTGTATTTTCCTTGAGCTCTTATGAAACCCTGACCTGTTTACAGAGGAAAAACCCACGGAGCTCAAGGGCTAATGTTTTACCCCTTACTCACCACCCAGTATCTGTCTGCAGTCAACAGTAACCAGAATTCATCATCATCAATGGATTTTCAGTGACATGCACTGTATTTGCTCAGATAATGGCCCCATGTGTTGCCTTTGAAACGAGGGTGTGACCATTACTTAGGGATATTCTCAAGAGTCAGTAATTGGCATTGCTGCAGGACATGTTTGCTCCATGTTTTGAAGGCAGACCTGCAGAAAAGCAAGCTTTGAAGTTTTTTTTGGATGATACTGTGCTCTCAGAAGGACACACCGACATTAACCTAAGCACATCACCTTCGGAGCAGCATTTGCAAGCTGGTTTGGAGTGCAGAGGAGGAAC
The DNA here is from genome assembly GCF_000687285.1 of Phaethon lepturus. NCBI lineage: Eukaryota > Metazoa > Chordata > Aves > Phaethontiformes > Phaethontidae > Phaethon > Phaethon lepturus. The sequence goes on from NW_010552868.1 coordinate 10,578, forward strand.
AGGCTCTGAAAGGTCAGGCAAACACAGGAGGGTCTAGACCTTTCCAAACTCTGTAGTGACGGCTAGGCTAAACAGTGTAGGCTGGAGTGGCCTCACCCCAGCTTCTGACAGGTATCTTCCTTACCTCCTTCCTTACATAGTTTTGAGACGGCCTTCAAATCTTTCAAGACCGCCTCAGCAACACCTGCAGACAAACCACCACTGCGACATCCCCGTCAGAGGTACAACTCTCCTTGCAATGGGATCTGCACAGATGCGTAAGAAAAAGACAGTCCTGTTCCCACACACAGCAGAATGACAGAAACAGTAAAAGCAGGTGAGGGAGCGCAAGATAGTATGGAAACAATACTGGTCTGCAGGATGCCTGACAGTGATACTTACTGCTTTAGGAAGGAGGCAAATGTAACATGCCTATACCATTTCAGCACTTATAAGCCTCACTGCTGTTTAAAGTCACTACAGACAGACAGTATACAATTGTTTTGATTTAAAAGGACTAACAACTTGACAGAGCTACTGGACAAATAGGACCAAGCCACTTTAGTGCCAGGTAACTGTAAAAAGCGTGTACAGAATACCTGTGAGAACGCAGCCTCCAAAATTACTCTTTCCAGTGTAGTATAAATGTCCATCTACTTCTCTAGCCCTCAAGTTTATAAATTTGCCAACCGAGCACAAATGTGGATCACAGCCTCCGTTCCTGGAGCAGGAAAGAGATGGATATGCTGTATCCAGTCCAGCTCTGTTCACTTGTCCCACCTGGAGAGCCGAAGGCAAGCTGACCCACGGAGGTTTGGGAGAAGGAGAGATCACTTCCATCTGCTGCATTTTTTCTGCAATAGCCAAGGTTAAAACTCCACGGATGTGCATTATCACCGACTTAATCACAGTGACCGTAAGATTTTTCCTTCCCTCATTTTTCTCCATTCAAGTATATTCTCCATTAACGCACAAAATTACCCTTTTTTTCCCCCATCTAATTCACTGCTCCCCATAGGATAGCCATTAAAATTGATTCATGAATACACTACATTTACAGGTAAAAGTGGGAACAGAGAAACGCTTTCCCCATCACGCCCCTCTCCAGGAGGCAGTTTGAGACACATTGAACTAAGAATCCTCAAATCTTTTGGCATACAGCTTAGAAATCAAAATGTGATTTCCAGTCTATATCTCTTGGTTCATTACAGAAGGTATGGCCCTTAAAACAGGCAATTGGCTTTGACCAGTAATGTTTCAGGCTCCAGCTTTTAGTTTTGTTTTTTTCTGTAGATTCCACACTGCAACAGGCAACTTGGCTTCCCTCCCTTCAGTTTTGTCCCCCAACCCCAGCTGCAGCAGTGAAGATACCGAAAGGATTCAGGCAGGTGGAGAAAATTCAAGACCCTGGCTCTCGGGTCTCCTCTGTGTTTCACTCCTTTCACTCCTGAACATACATCTGGATTTGACAAAGTCATGCTTATCAGACAGATCAGCAGATAGTCTGCTATCTGTGTTGTGGTGCAGAACTAGGTCAGAAGAGCACTCTGCCAGCTTGTGTTCTGCTGTTTAATCCTGCACAGAGTAGTTGTGGAGACAGCAATAAAGGACAACTCATCACACTAACCAAATTCTTCACCCCCTAATCCTAGCCAATTTACTGACCTTGAGAGAAAAATAAAATAAAAAGCATACATTATTACTATTTAACTGCATATTCCAATAGCATAAATTTATGAGAATACAACTAAGGCTAGGAAGCAAATTTGCTTTATGAAAATAAGTCATGTTCAAGGGCAAATGGAATGTTATAAAGTCTGAAGAATGGTAGTTCTCAATTTTTAAGCTGTCATCTTCTGCGATGCCATAGCTGGGTCTTCCAGCCGGCCTCACCAGATGGCCGCATTGGCCACCGTCAGAACAGCTGTCTGGAAACAAGTGCCCTACAGCCTTGCCTCAGCGTCTTGGCTGGAATACACTCCGAGGCAGCAGTTCTGTACTCACAGTCCAGAGATATTCCCAGTGCACTTGGTTAAGTATTCCTGAAATTTGTGAAGAGATTAAAGCCAAACTTCTGGTCCCATAGAGGTCAGGGAAAATAACAGAATTTTGGTTACTAGCTTTTAAATGTTAATCATCGCTATTCACACTGAAACCTTGTCACACTAAAAACAGCCCCTCCCCACACCAGCTCACAGTATGAAAATCTGCTTTAAAATAGTATTTAAAAAAAAAAAAAAGGTGGTGGTGGGGAATTTTCTCCTAAGTGGTAGGTAAGTTCAGCTGCAGAGGATTCCAGCACCTATATACAATCTGTTTCATGGAGGCTGTGCAACCATTCCTCCTCTTACATACAACTGCGCAAATCAGCGTGTTAGTGATGCTTTTACAAAGAGGCTTTGACAACAATAGAGAGTCCCCAGCCTGCTAAATAAGAAGTGACAACTGCATTTGAAAGCTGTCTCTGGATGTGTTTTATGTGCAGAAATTATCTGTGACAGTTCAGATCAAAATAGAGTTTTCATTTCATGTGGGAGGTAAATGGACGATAGAATAGGTTACTTTAAATGCCGTAGTCTAGTCCAATTAATGTTTCAGACTTTTTTTGTATAGATTTCTTCCATATTCTATGCTCTAAACTTCGGGGTAAAAAAATGTAAAACTCGTTTTGTCAATAGCATGATGCAAAGAACAGGCCAAAAGGTAATAAAAGTGGTTAACAAAAACAGTCATGCAGAAGTACGGCAAAAAAGCTCAAGTTACAGTAATCTGTCTGTGAAACTAGTAAGTATAAAACAGAAAAAGAAAACATCACTTCATCATTCTTTCAGGGAGAACCAGGCAGGGGAATCAGTTCTGATTTCCCACCTCAATCAACAGAAATGTTGCCACTTACTCTGACAGAAACAGGACTTGTGCATCAGTCTCCTTTCTGAGCAGCAGATACAAATCCACATGCTATCATTTGCTTTTCAGATTGCGCAACATGAATTTACAATTTCTAGCTTATATAACTATAGCAATGACACAATTTATACTTGGGGAAAAAAGTCAGATCCAAGATATTGCTTTGGCCTCTGATGCAAGGTCATAGATTTTCATGTTTTCCAGAACACCATACCTGCTGATTCTTTCGAAGATATGCCCCATTAAGTATAAGGCATGCTATGTTACCAGAAATAAGACAGGATACAATATGAAAGCATTAATGATTTCATCTGTTCTTGTATCCTTTTATGCACTGAGGCAACTGCTGTGATCTTATCATATACGGTGACTATCACATGATACTACCTACATCTACAGAACCAAAGCATCCAGTACCAAATTTACGTGTTTATCTAAACTCAGATGTGAACTGTCACTTTTCTTCCCTGTAAACACACGTTCACATTTGTTACCTATAAATCAATCCACTGTTTCCTGACCCATTCTAAAGAAACTTAAGGGTCTGGAGCCACCGCTGTGTTGCTTAAGCACCACAGTAGCTCTCATGCAGAACTGAAGGGAGCTGTGCTGATTCAGGGCACAGGTAGTAGCTTCCTACCTATCTTTGCTTGCAAAGTCAATGGGGAAACCAGAGTTCATACTTTGCTTTTTAGATGTAAGCACTAAGTATTGTTAGTAGAGAAGCTATGGACCCACAAGTGAGTGATCTCATCCCAAACAAGGGCCCACGAACCTTACATAATCTATTTTGTTTATGCCACACTTATAAACAATGCATAATTTAAACCTTTTCTGAGAAACAGCATTTTTCTTGGCACAATTTTCAATTTCCACCCACTTGGAAGAGCAGGTGTCTTTATGTATCATTTCTCAACCCTGGGAATAAAGAAAACATTTAGAAAACATGTTAAAATCGTTTTCCTAAAGTCAGGGGACAAATTTAAGGTTCCAGGGGCATTACAGAAGAACAGACCTCCACTACAAATGCACTGAGCCAGTGGAAACACTAACTGAGACAAAGCATTCAGAAGATACGAGACCTCAGTATCTCTACTGGCCAAAGACTGAACAGTGATAATCTTATTCCTCAGAGGCAGGTTTTAACACACAAGAGAAATTAACATTATCTATGCACTAGGATCTTGAAAAGAAAAACAACAGAGCAATGAAGCTGCTCAGACATCTGGTATATTTGCCATCGCTAATAGTAATGAGATAGTGGGCAGAGTGCAGATTAAAGGCAAAAAGGTATGAAGTAATACTGTTAATCATTTCAGGAGCCACCCAGACATGTAAAAAATACCAGTACTCAAACTAATGAGTCTAAATTTTGGGAGGAATTCTTGAGCGCTTATCCTATTTAGATTGATAATCTATTTGTAGCAGTGCTCAAAGAGAGAGAATTAGACTTCTGCCTATTTAGTTTTGGAGCCAGAACATGTCACTAAGTGCAAAGAGAATTTTCAAGCTCTGGAGCAAAGAGGTCAAAGCATCACCACTGATGCAGACAGTGGCATTTACAGAGAAAAGGAGGAAAAGATCAATCCCTTCCCCCCAGTCCCCTTTACTCTCCCCCTCTGAAGCAGCCACTGCTTACACGCTGCCATTGTATATAGAGGCACAAACTAACTGAAAAAAAAAATTTTTTCAAATCAGGGACAGCAGAAGATGTTAAAGGAAGAAAACAACACCCTATTCAGGTGAAGGACTGCAGACTGTCTGCTCGTCATTTGTGTACTAACGATCAATAACAATTAGGAACAGGTTTATTGCGCTGATGCAGTTCCCCAGCCCTCCTCCACAACCTCACACCCCTTCGTAATGTCGGGGAAGTATCCGCTGACAGGTAAAGCAGGGCCTCCAGCCGCAGGAGGCCTCCCCCCTCCTTACCTGGCAGCACAGCAGCAGCAGCCCAGGTCCCCTGGTTAGCAGCACGCTTACCGCATACAGGCGCTCAGTTACAGTGGTCCTTTCGGACAATTATTGAGCATTGTGGTGGCTCCGGCACAGCAAAAGGTTGCCCTCTCCCCGCAGGACAGACCACGCTTTGAACGTGTTTTCATCCCTCTGAAGGTGCGTTGTTACTTGCTTTTCAATTGCCAGGCCATGTACAACACTTGCATTAGCAACATGTTCCATGCTTAAACTTACAGGCCAGTCTCAAAATAATTGTTTTCCACGCGTTTTATGTAAATACCGTAATGATCGTTTACGGTTGATTCCCATTTGCAAGGTAATAACCATATCCAGGACTAAGTAGGCATCAAAGCCTAAGGGCAGAAGTGTTTATAACAGATAAACTCCACAGTTGAAGGACATGTTCTAGCTAATACTGGTTTGAGAAGAAATGCCCCTAAGATACCGTAATGCTGAAAAATGATATTTAAGATTAAAATTTTAAGTAAATGAAGAAATTAAACCATAAGTATGGGTCAAAGACTGAACGATAAGATGTTTGAAGTGTTCAAACATTAGGTGGCTCTTTCTCGTTTCCCCTCACTGCTTCCAAGTCACTGGAGGGAAGGGGCTAACAACCTCCCCATGTGCAGGTTCTACAGAGGGCTGCGACACTGCAAAACCGTCACACTGACCTACTGGTACACAAGTAGGAAACCAGAGAGAAACAAGAAGGGGAAAAAATAAACTAAGAGGACATTTATTGCTCTACAAGTATGTTACATTTATTTCATTTTTAGCACCTTCTAGAGATATCTCACACTCACTCCTCTTGCATCTTTTTTTATCATGAGTTGTTTTTTGGTTTTCTCCATTTCAGCTTGGTGGAATGAAAAAATGAAAGCAGCTACCTGTTTTGTAGACAACTGAAGAGTATAAAAATCTTTCATGCAATCACTCTCCACTGCTTTCTAAAAATGGCCTCCAGATATCAAGGACAAGTTAGTGATAAAACAAAGGTAACCAGTGTGGTTATCTAAAGCAACATCATTTTCTAACATCCCTCTGCCCTAACGAAAGACCTCACTTTCTCTCAGATGCAGGCCACAACGTAGTTTAAGACAAGTTATTTATTTTATTTTCTATGACAGTCTAACGTCACTCTCCACAAAATAGCCTCAATTCTTTTAGATCACCCCAAGATCAATACCGATACCTTGATCAATGTCAACAAATGCTCTGCTGCTGCATGGCCTGCCAGAGAAACTGCTCCTTAGCCACAGTACACATGGACTCCATATCGTGCCAGGTCTCCTTGCAGGGATGTAAGGACAGTCAGAGGTTCAGAGTATATACCAGATTAACTACATCAGAAGATGAGCTGATAAAATCATGAACTATTTCTTAGCTTACTGTGACCCCTTGGATTACTGTCTGTGCCAGTGGACTTGTGATCATGGATTGAAAAACAGCACGTTTTAGAGTTTGTCAATGACTGTATGCTCTGCACAGCTGTCAGACAATAATCACAATTATTCTCTTTTTTATTCAGCATCCTGTTGCCTACTAAGCCATTTCCATCACATCTCATCAGTCCTCCCAATATTTTTGCTAGCACAATGTTGCGTGATTTTCAGCTTTTCAAACAACATCAATTCTTACAGTTTTCTGCTAATCGAAAGATCTGGTTCATGCTTTTGCCTACACTTGCTGCCCGCAATGCTGCTTACCAAGTTCTTGGGTAACCTTTCACCACCGGCATCTTGACACAAGCAAGGAGCAAGGTCTGGGCTCTTTTTAGGAGCAGTTGTTTTATCCTGCTGTTAGATGCTTGAACCCTCCATGAGAAGGTTCCCATTGACTCCCATTCTGAGGTCAGATCTGTGGCCCCATTAGATCTTTTCTTTCTTATTATGCTGAGGGCTAAGTCACTCAGCGGAACAGAAAAATTAAGATCAGCAGAAAAATCTTAAAGATCTGCCAGTGTAAATCCCAGCTAAACGGGGACTGCAGAAAAATCAGCGAGTGGCAAGAATTCCCTATATCTTATGGATGCATAGAGATGACAACAGTTTCCACAGTAAGGTTTCCACTACACAGTTAGGATGTATGAGTACCATACAGACCGAAGCACTTTGCCTGGACACGAGCAGTCACGCTGGAAAGCCCTACCAGAGTTACTGCACTGTTCAGGGTGGCAACATAACCTGGCAATACTGGTAGGTCTGAGGCGTTCCCCGTGGTTCCCTGTGCTGCAGTCACCTCAGTTGGTGTAAGAGTTTTTTTTCTGGTGAACTGAGAAAAACAACTGTTTACTTTGAGAATGTATGCGAAATTGTGGGATGCCACTTGAAGACTCTCAGCACTCAGTTTTGCTCCTCACTGCTCAATGAGGAGGAGGGCTGGGAATTGCTTTACCTGCAGCTCAGAGGAACCTGTTAGCACAGGTCCCATTGACCTTGGATAACCTCAAATAGAAGTGAAGACACTGAAAACATTTCTCATAGCCTCGAGTCAGTCTATGTCCATTTTCCCCGTCACATCTAAGAGTTACTTCTCCATTGTTACTAGACAGATACCTCTGCTCTTTAAGTGGAGCTACTCAGCATTTTGAAGCAGCCCAGTGATAGCCCTTTTTTCTCCTCCTGCAAACTTAACCCTTTGTCCATTACTTCAAGATTTCTGGGAAATGATTCTTTATCTCCCACTAAACTTTGACCATTTTTTTAAAATAGTTTGACAAGAAGCCCCTAATTTATCTCAACAAAGTGAAAAGATGGGACAGAGCTTGCTGGGCGCTCATGTCATCATCCAAAGTCTGAATATACAGATGCTCATACACATGAGCTGGTCTGTGCTCCTCATGTCCAACCTCCAAAAGAGACAGATTCGTAGTATGCACAAACTTAAAAGTCTAGCACAACAAAATCCCCTACCCTCATCTACTGGTCAGTTTTACTAAACCAAGATTATCTCTACAATGAAAGAAAGAACCCCTTTCTTCCATTTAACTGGTAGCAGCTAGGAAAAAAATATTAGGAGAGGATTTTTTGAAAGATGTGGTTTTGGATACAGTGCAAGCTCCCTGAGGTCAGCAATGTAAATTCATCTTACACTGGGCTACAACAGCAAAGCTTGCACAAGGCCAAGTCACCAGGGCTTTCTCTGGAACTACTTGCATATCCAGAAGCTAAGAGCTCATAAGGCAAAATGACTGTGTCAAGAAGCTGAGGGAAAACCAGCAGATAGTTAACAAAATGATTGGGAACTGGGCTGAGAGAAAGGGAAAACAAAAGAAAAACAAACAGTTTCTTGGCAAAGGACTTGCTGGAAGGACAAGCCTCACAACTGTGAGCAGAATAATGACCTTCTGCTTGTTGTTTCTCTTCAGTCAGGGAAATGCGACTAGGTTAACATTCATCATTTAACCAGAACTGCAGTAAAGAATAAACCTGACTGAAAACATACCTTTTTAATTTTTTCTTAGCTAGAGCAACTCTGTAAGGCTAATGATGGGGCCGAAGAGACTCGTTCTGACAGCAGACAACCTGGAGCAATGAAAAGCTGGGCATTCTGAAAACCATAAAGTGTATGAAGTAGAACAGACTACTGGAGAGTAGTGGGAAAACAGGACCACATCAGATTTAACCATGTCCCTTATATTTTAATTAAAAAAAGATTTAGCAATTTTATTCAAGATTACCAAATTCTCAGAGGAAGCGCATTTCTCTGCCTGTACTGCTACCAGACAACTATTAATTAGGAAGAAGAAAACACAGTACGCAATGCTACATCCATCCACCCATACTGTGTATCCAGTAAGGTAGATTTCCTTGTTCAAGGGAAGTATCATAGTTACATTCCTTGCCTGCTAAATGGAAATACCACATGCTATTAGGGTTTGCACTTTAAGTATGGAAGTGACTGGCCTATAAACAAGATTTTAACAGCTTCTCTTTTGAGCAACTCTGACTGTTTAATTAATCTTCAGCCATTAACCATTCATTTAAAATGCCACTTACAAAATCTTAATTTTGCACATTATCAGCTGGTTCACAAATAGCTATCTATGAGCAGAAGTGTAATGATCTTCCTGTCTCTTTCTCAGAGCTTACCAGCCTTATAGTCAATTCTGGCATCTTAATTAGCCACACACAAATATTAGCATTTCAAATTAAATTGTGTTTTGTTAAAAAAATATTGTGCAAAGAAAAGTTAATATATACACACATTATTCTGCTGCTGATTAAAGGAGCAAGTATGAGCTTTTGGTCAAACATCACCCTGCATAAAACAGAATTTAGCATCTCTTGCTCACACTAGGAAATATACTATGGCAGGAACACATGCAAGGCCATATGATTTCATTCCAGCTGCATGGACGATCTCATTTTGTCTTTATTTGTACATTTAAGAGGCTGACAACACCATCTGCATTTCACTCTGTATCCTCTGGTATGGTCTCATCTTCCACTAAACAGACCTGCTCTTTCTCCAGGGACCTATCTTTTGCATTTGCATCCAAACGACTGAAAGAATGGGACATTACCAATAAATAGGCAGAATTAATGTAAAATAATTCCATGCAATAATATATCACATAAGAAAAGACAGGGCTGGAGGGAAAAAGAAAACCAAACCTGAATGCATATGAATGCTTAACACAGCTGCCAAAACTCAGGCTCACCAGCATCTGCAGCAGGACAGTCACAAGGGAGTTGTGGGAGTGCAGTATATAAAATTTTACACGTCTGTCAATAAGTGAGGTGATCCAAATGCAAATCCTAGCAGGCAGGATGCACACAGGCAGATTTGTGACTATTCCTGACAGAATTTATTTCTGCTGAAGAATGCATGGCCTCGAACAAGCATGCACACATTACATGGCAGCAGCAGCTCTGCTCTGGTTAAAGTTGGACAACTTCCTTCTGTTTAGACACGCTCTAAAATGCTCAGGGTCACCTAAGTTCCATGAAATTTGGGGTTTCAATGAGAAGTGAACAACAGGGCTAGGGTCCCAAAGTTGGAATGATCTGAATGAGGAGTTCCTGGGAGCTAGCACTTTGAACTCTGTCTGTAAAGTAGTTTTTCTTGAATGCTACCAGTAGGTTTTTCCCCCCCGCCGCATAGGTGGGACATAAAACCAAGGCTTATTTAAACATGTCCCAGGAGGTCCAATTACTCAACATTTTCCCTAGTTAGCAGAGTCAGTATGCAGCACCCATTCATCCTTTCTAAAGACTTGCAAATAGTATCAGGAGTGAAAAACACAGTACAAGCACAACTCCAATGGCACAATCTACATTCTGGTGGAACTGGTGGCCAAAGGGGTTTCTGGACTGCTCTGCTTCCACGAGCAGGACAGCTCTACCCAGGAACCATTGAACCTATGCCATACTTGCCTATGCCAGTTTGAATTTAACTGTTGTCAAAAATGTATCAGCCAGGAAGGGCAGTAAATTGCCAAACATTAAGTTTCTGGTTTTAACATTATGGGGAATAGTGATGGGATCGCAGCCAAAGATTCAGAAGACCCTGTGGTACGTTTCACAAAGAATAAATTCCAGAGGAATCAGAGGAGAGTCTCAGGGGATGTAGGGTAGTACAGGACAGGGACACAGCGTAGATGATTTTAGGACACCAAGTAGAAGAGGCTATATGGTAAGAGACAGTACATGCCTTGCTCCTACTTGTCGCACTTTGTAAATCAAAACAGTCCAATGCATGACCATAATTCTCCTCCCACTCTAACGCAAGGTACGTAGGTATTACACAGCCTCATTCAATTTTGACCTTGCCTCCACGATACCCATCTTAAAGAATAGTAATTCCTGAGTAGAGGACCACCCACTCCCGCAGCAGTGGATTGCTTTTTTGCTAGGCAGTGATAAAAGGTGTTGTAAATGGACATACAATGAGCAACACCAACCGTACTTTGAACTGAGAAAAGAAAACTTCAGTCTCTGGCTTACGAGACATACAGGGCTAAGTAACATACCTGGGCAACCCTGACTTGCCCTTTTTGAACGAAGCCTGTTCTGTGCAGCTCTGGATTCCTATGGCTTTGGATTAATCAGGATGGGAGCGACCCACAGCTGCCCAAAAGACAAGTATTTAGTCTTTTTTTTTAGTAAAAAATGCTTCTTTGATAAGTTTCAAAACTCCAGACCCTTTTTCCTTTCCTCTCAGGTTTACACATAGCTCACATTTGCCATTTGATTTCTCAGGACATGCACAGCAATTTTTGCCGTTGATCCTTCCTAGGGAGAGGTAAGACCGCTCAATGTCTTGCCCCTCTCTCTCATGACTCCGGCCAGCTCTGAGGGTAGGATGAGAAGAGGAGGGTTAACGGTTGCGCAGAGGTAGGGGTTTAATTCCCCTTTTCCAACTTTGTATGCTGCTACATTGAACATTCTGGAAGAATGTTCAAGTTTCCATAAGGAAACTTTCACCCTGAAATAAGGAAGACTGATTTTTCAGTTAATTAATTAACACCGTGGAGTGTAAGATCTTGCACAGTGGGACTCAACATAGCATCTCCAAAAAAGGAAAGCTGGATCCGACTGAGGCTTTGGACTCTACTCCTGTGTAATAAAACAGTGTTGGGTTTTTTTATTAGTGTTTTTTTAAATCTGCAATGAGATACAGCTCTGAATCTATTCTTGCTAAACAAAGGAAAACTGTATTCGTTTTTGTCAGACCCGCACTTTGAAACTCTCCAAGATAAGACACATAAATAAATGAAGAATTATACTTGGCAATGAGTTTGGCATCAGACCTTAAATGTTTCATAGTTCTGGGCTGAGGAAATAAGCTGAGCAAAATCTCTAGAACCTTTCCGGAGATGTACTCAGGGTGTTTGGATATACTTGACAGCACCACGTTCAAGGGAGGAAAAAAGAGGAAATTACTTATTTGAAACGTGAGAAAGGGTTGCACCATGTGACATGCCTGACATTTAAGTGATAATAGTGTTGTGCATATGCTCTTTTGGCTTTGGTCTGACACCTAGGCTCTGCCATGGTGCAACTTAGCACTGTCGTGGTACAGCCTTGATGACTAAACTCAGAAAGATGCGACTTACCACTTGTTTCAGGAACATATGGGCCACAGATCACCCAGCCTCTGCCACACGCTGAGGAAACGTACAGCGTCTCAGGCAAAGACCCTGCAAGTTCCCCAGCTGCATAAGGTGGCTCTGCAGGCTGCACCATCCTTTGGGATGCCATTTGCATTACAGAAAATTGTGTCTAATTAGAAATAAACAGAAAAATGCTTGATCTACAAAGAAATGTGTGATTTTGCCAGCGAATTTTTTTTCACTCTCTTTAACTTAACATTCACAGAATACACTGATCATGCTAATGCTTTCGCTATATTCATTAATAAGGACAATTTACATTTACATAGCACCTCTCTTAGATGTAATTTTTTGTGTATATTTTGCTGAAAACTTTGGGATTCTTAACTATTTCACTGAATATAGTCATCGTCAGAGTGAAAAAGCACAATTGTGAAGCAGCGCAAAAGGACGTTACACAACAGTTGCAAATAAGACACAAAGCAAACCCTGCCAAAACCCAAAGCGAAAAACCCCTGAGATGCCAGATGCAAGAGTAGGTAAAGGGGTCGTTAGTACGCACACAGCAACCTGAAGCAGGTCTGTGTGTGCCCTGAGGAGCAGTGCTCGGAGGCAGCAAACATACTTGATAATGACTAAAGCAAGAGTCTTCATCCATGTGCAGCCTATTGCTTTTTTGCACACTGAGGGAGATTCTCAGTTTAAACTGGGAATCTACTGAGAAGAATGAACTGGGAACACTCAGTGGATTCTGGTGATAAGCAAAGCAAAGGTGAGTAAATGTACAAGAATTGTAAAGAGCACTTATGTGACCACTAAGCTTCTTTCTTTACAAACGGCCTCCAAATTTTACAAGGCATTACGTTAATACATTCTTCTGCAAAAATATAATAAAATAAAAATGAGCTTCTTGTTTCAAATGATGAGTTTTAATTCTCTATCATAATGACACATAACTGTAATTCCCAGACCAAAATGAAACCATCTATTCTCTCTGTGTTCAAATCCCCCTTCTCCCCCAAAGCTCATTTACTTTAGTCACCGATCGAGTCTCCACACGCACTATACTACAAGTTGAGAGTCAGAGGTGGGAGAAAAAGCCATCCATCTAAAGTAAAATTAATAGCAAAACTTTGAGAGAGAGCATGCATGTGTTAGCAAGACCAAAGCATTAGCTATTACATGACAAATGTGTTGATAAATGTTCAGCCCTGCAAACACAAAAGAACTTTGGTTTGGCTAATAAGCACCCATTATAGCCCTTTCCCATCATTTGGAGGCAGACAAGGTAGTTTTCATACTTGACCCTTGAAAGCAGATTTGTTTTTGTAATTAGCATGTTACACGGGGATTTTTCTTTCCAAAACTCTTTCTCCTTCAATACTCTCCCCCCCCAGCACAGAAAGATTTCCTTGCCTGGAGTTGCCACTATATTCAACAAATGCTGGCTGAGACCTCACGACCCACTGCATAAATTCACATAAAATTATTCACATTTGGCACATTTCTGCTGGCGAATAACAACCACCTTTTTGTCTCTAAGACAAACAAAAGAAAGATTTAAAAAAAGAACAAAGCCAGCTTAATAAGAATCCTACATTTCCTATTTTTTCCTAATCTGGTTAAACAGCCTCTACAAGCCTGAGAAATTCAACAAAGCAAAGTTGTTGCGGACTGTTTGTCTTTCAGTACAGAATCAACACAGATGGAACAGCCTCTCAGCATGACTTCTGATCACGGGCTCAGATATGAGGTAACTTTTCTTGCCTGTTAGATGTTTCAGTTTTAGTTTTTCACTGAGTTAGCATGCTATCATGCAATTACAGCTAAATCCACACTAAAATCTAGGATCCCAACACCAAATCCAAGCCTGGTTGCAGCTTCAATGTTGCCCACATAGCAAGTCAAGAGTTCATTCAGTGTAGTCACAACCACAATACAAGCAATAAAAGGCCAGAGGGAAAGACTTGAGCATTTCTTTTTGCTGCACAGAAAAACAACGTATAGACCACACCTCAAAACCGATGAAATTTTAAAAACACAAAGCTATGAAGTGCTGTTAAAACTGAAATCATGAGGCAACTTTTATGACAATGTCTTAGTCCAATTGAGTTACATCTGTATATATTTATATTTGAAAAAAAAAAAAAGAACCTGAATTTAGACTCCTTCCTACTAAGAATTCTCAGATCTTGGCTTACTGAGTTAGTATGAACTCAGTTTCTCATCCCTTTGGTATATACAAATGTTCGTGAGACTTCAGTGACAATCACCTTGACTTTTCTAGTAAAGCAAAACCCGTGATCACTACCTCTTATTTCATCCTCTTCACACTTACGCAATAGGATACGAGTCAGTAATACAGAAGAAAAAAACTAGCAATATCATTATGTTTGGAAAGATCTCTACTATACTGTATTTAGGTGAAAAAGAGAGATACCTGGCCTACTCCCTACTACAAACTTAGATTTATGTCAGAAATGTTTTATTATTATTTATAACAATGACTCAGTAGGCATTTTTGAAGTACTATGATGCCACAAACTGATAACACTCTTGTATCTGTCCTCACATACTTCTCCAAAATTAACAAGTGTGGTATCATACAGCACAGATTGAGGCTATGGAGAGACACTACAGATTGTAATATGAACTCAAAGCGTGAACAATTCCTCAAGTCCCCCACATTTTACTCTGTCAGCTCTTCACATAGACTTGTATATCTTGCCTACACACTCATACATTGGTTTGCAAATCCCAGCATCGATATGTGAACACCATGATAGTAGTGAAGTCTTACATTCTTTTAGCCCCAAATTCCAGAAGCAACCAGTTTTAAAATCAACGTAATGGTGGGTACATCATCAACTCAAAGGAATGTCTGTTTTCCTTTTAACCCAGGGAAAAACTTGACCATCTTTCTTTAATGCTATCAACCTGGAAGCTTGACAGTAAGGATTAAAAATTGCCCTTTCCTTCCCACTTGGTTATTGGAAAGACTGTGAAAGGCAATCAGTCTTGTGAAGCCACACTCTACAGTCTGCATAAAAATGCCATGACTCCCAGTCCTCCCCCCAATCTAATTGAAAGTGCGTAATATCACACAGCTGGGGAAAACTAAACCATAAACATATGCAATACATCATGCTATCATACAAAACTTGTTACTAATAGGCACTTGACGATCAGCAGGATCGAAAGGGATCTGAAAACAGAGATTATTTTTGCTGCAGGGTAAAAACTTTTCCCGATTGAAAGGGAAAAACACTCTTTCAGCAGTGCAGGAATTGGACTGGAGTCAGTTCATTCATTCTGTTTGTGAAATATGGACTTTTCTTTAATGATTTCTGTTTGACTGCTGCCTTGCTGAGATTCTTTGAGGGTACTGCTGTAGCAAATTATAGTTTTGGTTAAGAGGAAATCCATGGCTTTCTTGTCAGTAAATACAGGGGCTTGGGGCATCTGCACACCCCTCCCCACCAAGCTATCATTGCTTGTAATGCCAGGTGGCAATATTACCTGTCACCAGGAGCCTGTGGGTAGTGCTGCTTGTTTATTTTTGCATATAGTCCTTCCAAGTGCTCCCTCTCCATTGGTGCTGAAGGAGAATCACGTGGATATACAAAGGTTTCTGCTACTGCTGGTGATGATGGCCTGTAGATGCTTGCTGCTGGGTAAGCCTCTCGGAATTGGTTTACTCTGGCATAATTTGGATCCACCTCATCATCATCAATGTCAGGACCAGTTGAATAATCACTCAGGCCTCTCAGCTGCTTTTGCCGTAACTCCTGATGCTTTGCACCAATCCTAACAACGAAAAAGAACAAATATACAGTTGGATCTGCTTCAACAGCAACCACAGACACCGATTCATGATGCAAATCTGGAGCATGAACCCTGAACCCAACTGTTTGTATCTTCCAGTACACCATGAAACTGGTGCATGCAGCAATTTTGTTCTTTATCTGTGGCAATTACCTTTGTAACCAAGGCTGGTCACCATTCTGATGAAAAAATATAATGCTGAATATGCTGTGGCTTTTCACAAGTGTGTATGCATGCACACATACAGTTTTAATTCTACACCTACCCTCCACTTTACAGTTAATATACCTAACCCAATCCTGAAACTTTTTATCTAAATTAGCCAGTAAAATTGTTACTGTCCCTTGGTCACTTGACTCACCTCGATTCTCCTAAATACATTAACTTGTGAAAAGTGGATTAAATGTGAACATAAGTGGAGAGATGGCACAGTTGTCTCAAATCAAAGGACCACAGTTAATTTGCTGAAGATTTAATTTTTTTAAATTTTATTTTAGCTACATAAATGTGGAAATCATGCCTTATTATATAAGCAATAGGGACAAAGTAAAACAGCTAAGAAATTAATAGGAACCTGACAAAGATAAATTGGTACATATAAGTGAATTAAAGACTATTACTGGCAGTACTCCACTGTGATAAAGCCTTAAGTGGTATTACAAAACGCTGCTGCTAATCAGGGCCATTGTGTAATCTCTTTGGAGTAGTAAAACATATTCAGGTAAATTTCAAACTCAGCTGATATTCAATGATTCAACATTCACGCTGGAGAAAAAGCTCCTATAGCCCGGTTCTCTGAGCACGCCACTTCTGTTAACTGCTCAGCTACTCTTCAACACCGGGTAATTAAATGTGGCGAGATGGATCTGGCAGAATGCTGACCACAGTAAGTAATAAATAGCATTTACAGAAAATAATAGAGCATGGAGGAAAAAACAGCGAAGGGAAGACAGATACAGAGATGCAGTGCCTGAGAGAAGTCAACATTTGCTGTTGACTGAAGTACAGCAGCAGTGTAGAAAGAACAGTACAATTTGTTCCACAGAAGAGTAAGTAAAAAGGGTCTAGCAGACTTCGTTACCCCGGTAAAGCATAATGGCCTCAGGACTCTGCATAGTGAAAAATGAAAATGTTCTGGAGAAAGTCTTGAAAAAGGCCTGGAGAAAATGGCTTCCTAAAGAAATAGATGACCACATTAGGAGCTTCCAGTCTGACAGACAGGAACTATTAAGTGCAGAACGGGATTCATACCATCTATTTTGCTTCATTAGAATTGTATCATCAAAATAAATGCTAATACTTTTCAAATACTTTATAGCTAAATAGGTTCACAAATAATTCTAATGAGAAGAGCATGCTTTTCTACATACATACTTCAGGACACTAACGTGTACCACGCATGCTTTCCAGTTACACCTCTCCATTAACTGTGCTAGGACATATCTAGAGGTGATGCTAGTTTTTAACACTTAAAACATAGTCATACTTTACAGTGGGATGAGCGTGCACATGATACAGTCCTTGACAGTCAGAAGGGGTGTCCACTACCCACTCTGCCTTCCCTCAGTGAAGCAGATGACCCTTCTCCTCTCTTGTACTGTGTGTAGTTTTGGGTGCCTCAATATAAGAAGGACATCAAACTGTTACAGTGTGTCCAGAGGAAGGCATCCAAGATGGTGAAAGGCCTCAGGGGCAAGAATTACGAGAAGCAGCTGAGGTCACTTGGTTTCTTCAGCCTGGAGAAGCAAAGGCAGAGGGGTGACCTCATCACAGCCTACAATTTCCTCAAGGCAGGCAGGTGCTGATCTCCTCTCTCTGGTGACCAGCGATAGGACATGAGGAAGTGACACAAAGCTGTGTCAGAGGAAGTTAGATTGGACATTAGGAAAAAGTTCTTCAGTGAGAGGGTGGTCAAACAGGCTGCCCAGGGAAGTGGTCATGGCACCAAGCCTGTCAGAGTTCAAGGAGCAGCATGATGATGCTCTTAGTCATATGATCTAGTTTTAGGCAGTCCTGTAAGGAGCAGGGAGTTGGACTTGACAATGCCTATAGGTCCCTTCCAACTCGAGATTTTTTTTTTTAATTTTTCTTCAGTTATCATTAAGAATACTCACAAAGCCTTAATATAATCTACTACAGTAGTTCTTAGAGATGAAAGGATGATAAGAAGAAATAAGCTATGATCCACCTACATCCTTAACACCTCTCAGGTTTCTACACTGAGGTTTCCTAGGAATTTCTCCTTTTTTCTTCCTGGAGCTTCTCTTCTCTGCACAATCACCTTCTCTTCCTGTAACTGTCACTCCACTTCTCTTTTGCTTCAGGTGTTCATGACACACACACTCCTTATTTTGAATTCAAATGGTGGCCCAGGCCAGGATAGGGGCTATACTCAAGTGCAACCTCACCCAGGGTAAGGGTCTGTCTTGAAGTTGCTGTCTTCAAAATGAGCCTGAGATTCTGCACAATTGATTCTATCTACAAGGGAGATTTTATTGGAGAATCTTGTGGATGGCATAGCTTGATGTCAGTATGTGTCCAGTTCAGTTAGTAAGGCACATATTCTCTTGTTTTACTGCTGATTGCACTAGCTTAGCTGGTTGATGGCTTCTTGGAACAGCAAGAGTTTAATGGCATTTACAGAATGATGGGATAGACAATTTATTCTTTGTAAAACTAATGGTATACTAATAAAACTGGTATAGACCTTGGTAAAAGTCATGCGTTTATTCATAAAGCAATGGAGAATAGCATGGGGAGAAAGTCAACACTGGAAAGCTGTATATGAAAACAGAAACTAAAAAGCAGTGGTCAGCTTGCATTTCTATCTAAACCACGAATCGTTGCTAGCAAATGAGTAATAATTAGAGAGCAGCTGAAAGTGTGCAAAGCCTTTATCCTCCAAGGGTTTGTAAATAAAGATAAAAGAGAGATCATGCAGCAGGGAGTGGTGGAAGGAGCCAGTTTGCCCGTGTCTGTGATTGAAACACCACATTCACTGTTCACATAAAGGAATTTGGGGCAAAGTTAGCACTTGGTCCATTCACGTAAAAACTAGTCTTTTCAGGTAGCTCATTGTCCGATAGCAGTCATCATACTACAAGGACGGGGTGTATTTCCATTGCAAATAAGGCGTCAGACATCAATGAAGCAGTGAGGGATGCCTAACACTGCTGATTTCCATCTTTTATATATACAGGGACTTCAAGAGAAACTGTCTTGCAAAAGGATTAATATTTTACATGTCCCACATGGGATTATGTCAGAAATGGAAAATGAAGGCACTATCTTTGGTTAAAAAAAAAAAAAAGTAAGTCAATCACACAAGTAACTGTTAGCTCCTGGACCCAATAACTCTGTCAGTTTGGTAGTAGTCCTTGCCTCTGATTATCTTGCTCTTCTACTAAAATGCATAAAGCACTTTGAGATTGTTGCTGTCTACCAGATTAACTCTGAAAAGGCACCAAGTGTTCTTAGAAACCTGGGAAATTGTGGAGGGCTTCACCCTTTAGTGACCAAAAAAGCCTAAACAAAGACTTCAGTGCAGGAATATATCATATGAGGTACAAGTTTCATGGCACACACAGGTCTATGTGGGATGATACAGGCAGAAAAACGGGAGGACACTGCATTTCAAGGAATTTTATCACATGCCAGTGCAGAAGGCATGACACACAGTCCCAAGATGAGTCACAGCAGTTTCTCAAAAATGATGAGCCATAATGTTCTTTGGACCAATACATCACCTGTCCCCTAGGTATTTAAGATCCATTTGAAAGCAAGAGTAGTACAGCACAGCAGCATCACGTGAATCTTGCTTTCATGTCTGACAGCGAGAGTAATTTCTCCTGCTATCAATACTGGTATATTCTGCAGAAGAAAAGCTGGAATTAGGTCACCACAATTTTCTTTTGTTCCTATGAATAAGCCTAGCTTCTTCAACTTCTTATCAAAGCAGTCTTCAATTACTGCCACTATTAGAAGTCAAACCTGCTCAAGAACAGTATTTTCTTTCTTATACGTATTATACAGACCAGCCAATACCAGGTTATGTGAAATTCTTCATGATCAATGTTTCATCTTTTCAATATGGCTATTATAATTACATTACTATTTCTTGTTTCCTTTTTACTCTTCCACACAAATCTATAAAGTTTGCTCAGTGATCTCTTTTTCATTTCAATCCAAATGTTCAAACACAGGGAAACAAACTATCAGATGGCTGTTCTTTCTTTCTTTCTATTTACCTGTCCTTCCATTCCTCTCATATTTTTCACCTTTGAAGTTTCTCCACATTTTTGTGAAGTTTTAAATATCCTCACTGTATTTCAGCATCATATTTTTCACCCAGTTTTAAAGCAATCTTTTCTATAGCACATCCCAGTAGGTGCCCGGGAGTTCTTTACCGACACATAAAAAAATGAATGCACTGTTCCTTCTATCACTCCTATAATGCTCTGCCAACCCTGCTAAGGAGGCTACTTCTGCTATAGCCCACTCTAGTCATTTACCATTTCCCCACCTCCCTCTGCATTTCTCCCTATCTGAAACAGCATTATCTTTACTCCCCATTACAAAAAAAATAGAAGTATTCCAAATCAGCACAACTACCATAGCAACCAGCTTACAGTTATTATGAACAATTACTACAAGAGAGCCCAAAACTTGCAGCACAGGATGGGTCTGGTTAAACAACTGGTGCAAATTTGTGACAAAAGATAAAATGTCACTCAGCACCACGATGCTGGCAGTGAAACCAGAGATGAGGAGAGGCACAGGTCACCATCTGAACAATTTAGTATAGCACTAAAGTTTCTACAAACTTCCTGGTGAGGGAAAGGGAAAATAGAAACTCACACAGAATGAAGGGAAGTTAGATGTATTTCCTTTTCGGTATCCCATATCAATCCTGCTTGCTCTCTTCCACCACCTGAACACCATGCTCTCCAGATAAATCACTGCCCAACAACTACATCAACTTCCCTTAGCTGTGTTTCTGTAAAAACACAATCTTTGCACACAAGCAGCCAGAGGACTGGCAACAGAAGTGCCGCATCAAGCAATGCCCTTTTTTTCCTCTTCCTGTGACCCATCTTTTTCTCAATAGCATCCCAACATGTATCCAATCCCAATCTTTTCTGTTGCTTTCAAGACCCACTAGCTATCACTAGAACCCTTCTCTACAACAAATAATTTAAGAAAAAAAAATATCGTTTGATAAAATACATAACCTCAATAGAACTGTAGGTAACATTCCCAAAACATGTTGCATCCTATTTGTAGGAGTCAAATGAAGACAGGATGCTATATATCTAATGTACATCTGGAAGTGGAATGTGGTATTTTGAAAACACATCTGTACATCTCACATACTGTTCAGTAGCACAGCCCCAGAGCTATAAAGCAAGGAAATGCTCTCATTTATCCTTCAAACAATCTTCCTATCTGACGTATCCACACAAATCTTACATGGGGATTTCTCGTGTACTAACACATGAAAAGATGCATTACCCTACAGTGCAGCAGCCATAAAGGGGTTAAGAGCCCAAACAGCTCCTTCCAGCTGCAGCTCAGACACACAATTGAGTTCCTGTGGCTTAACAAGTTATTGTGTTTCTGCTGCGCTACTGTCAATGACCACATACGTATTCGCCGCCTGTGACAAACACAATGTAAAACGCTTTCGCCTGACATCAGTGACAGAAATACCGACAGGCGAAAGCTGGCTTAAAAGACTGCAGCACACGCAGAGCGAGGCAGCTGCAGGAAGGGATATGGACCACCTCAAGAAAACTCCAGAAGAGCTGAGCAGAAGTGACTTTTGGAGCAGACCCAGAAACGCTTTTGGGAATGGAATGAGAGGGCTAGGGAAAGCTGTAAGAGATACTCCTCATCTCTTAGCCCACCAGGCAGAAGCTAGGTGGGTGGCTGGGCTGCGAGTGGGGAACAAGAAAATGCTGAAGTTTCTAAAACCACTGCTCTAAGCCGCTGTGAAAATTAAAACGCAGGACTTAATGTTACCAGCCCAGTAGCCCAAAGAAGGCCAGGGTCATTAAAGGCCATGGAAGCCAAAGGCTACCTTCAACGGGGAACAAACAGCAAGATACCGGATGCAGACAACCTGCAGTTCTGGAGACCCAACACCAGCCCTAGCTCAGCAGGAGCTCTGCACAGTGAGTCACAGTCTGACAAGCTGCCACCTTGGATCAGGACAAAACTCGAAGCAGCATGTCCTCCTGGCTCTGCCACCCCCAAGCGAGGGACGGGGCACCTGCTGCCCAACAGGGGACATGAGAAGCAACTCAGTGGCACCAACAGCTGCTATATCTGGCCACTGTGCAAAAACTGCAGGTTGGAAGCTCAGCCCAGGATAGACCATAGGCTCTCTTACTCTTAGGAGAGCTGCAAGGTGCCACTTCACATCAGAACAGTTTTGGATGGGGAAAACTGACCAAAATAGGCCCATAACAAAAAAGCACAAACTTTCCCAAGGTGTTTGAAGTCCTCCTCCCTTGCATTCCCCATGAGCTCTGGGTCATCCTGTTTCTTCTGACTTTCCAGGACAAGTGTAGAAGTGATGCAACATTTTTTTTATTTACAATGCACTGGCCGTGTGCTTAGTACTGAGCAGAGCACGAAGAATGACATGGTTTGAGCACCAAGGTGCCTAAGTAGCCAAACACAGGACAGAAAACGTAGTTGCTGACAGAAACATCGTATTTGACAAAGGGACCTTGTTTCAGAGGAATACAGCAACATTACTGTATGGTGGATTAAAAGCAACAGACTTTGTGGAAGCGCAAACAGGTACATGAAGGAGCAAGGCACTGGCTAAGTCAATGAAAGATGTTCCTGGGGGAGAAGGGCGAATAACAAGCAAAGACAAAACGTATAACAGAAACAGGGCCATAGGTCTTCTAGGGTAATTTCTGTTCTGTTTGCAGTAAGAGGAGCAGAATAAAAGCAGGTAAGCAAATGTGCATACAATCAGCTTGAGGTATACCTAAACTCTGAAAGAAGACCTTATCCTTTAAGTCTTTTCAGATGCTACACATTCTTCCACTCATTTGGTTGTTCCTTGTGAACAGCAGAATAAGAGCTGCTGCATTGCTTTTTTCCCTACTCATGTGACTCTCCCCAAGATCTACATACCACAATGATTACTCAATTTACATCTGATTTAGTATCTTAATACTTCAACGGTGATTTTACATAACATTTCTGCTTTTGTCTCTCATTTACCTAATTCATACATATATTGAGTAACGGATTGTCTAGAGGAAAGCAGCCTATTTCTGCAGGAGGTCACTTAGGAGTTCCACTGGGTTTAATGTTTTAATTCCTTCCTAGCTGCTAGCAAAATACATTTTGGTAACTAAAATCTTGTATTTTCATTCATTTACATAATAGTGGACTGAATTCATCCTGCCTTCAGATATTCATAAGCCATAATCACTGATAGGAATGGGTATATTTCACTTGAATATCTGAAAAGATAATTTCAGTACAGTGCTTTTAATTTTTTAAATTTTATAATCGTTTTTAGACAGACATGGTCTATTGGTCTATAATGACGTTAACAATCTTACTCAAACCTGCATCTTTTACCGGGAAAAGACTAATTTGTATTTTTTCAACCATCACCTAGGAAAACTCTAGCGGCAGGCCAGTCTCATAGCTAAAAAAAAATAAAAAAAATAAAAATCCACCTCTTGCCAGTAAATTGAGGACATCTGATATGGACTCATCAAGACTCAAACAATATCTAATTTAGTATTATCTTTCAGGGTATTCTACTGGAGGCATATTTGTCGAAAACATCTTCTGCATAAGCTATGCAAGTGTCTCTTCATTCCAGCTTGTTCTATTGTGCTGGATTTGAACATCTTCTCCCCCATAATTAGTATCTGTAACTGTAAACAAGAACAGAAACAGTCTCGGAAATAAAAAAAGGCAAGCCACAAATTCAAGGGAGTAAGAAACTGTAACTTGGGCTAAACAAGATAGATCTTACAACAGCGTTAACTGCCCCAATGACAAAAACCACCAGGGCTAAACGTAAAATATTGCCCGTTCTAAATAACTACCCCATACCCATATAATGTTGAACTGATCAAAGAAACTGCCTTTGGAGTGTTGTAAGTAAAGAAACGGAGGAAAGAAAAACCTACGAAGGAGATAGAGCTACACTGACCTTAAAATTTAAAATTATGACAAACTGAAGATGAAACGTAGCCCTTTCATACCACAAAATGAGGAGCATGAGCTTTGGATAGACAAGACTGAGGTCTTAATACTCTTCCATTTATTGCAGAGGTGGCAGGGAGTGATTACCAACTTACACAGGATCCTGCCTTCTATAGAAAACCCTGGCTCTAATGAGGTCAGTGCATTTCCCTCCACCCCATGAACTTCAGTGAGAACAGGATTTTACCTTTGCTGTTAAATCTGAGGAAGTTCTTCTGTCTCTCGTTTTGTCCACATTAGTTGTACGCTGGGTGAAATGCAGCAGATTATGGAAAGGCAACTATCAGAAAAGCCAAGTATATTGTATTCTGTATTTTACAACTTTATGTAATTTTCTTTACTCACAACTATCCCGAGTTATTTTTTGAAGTGACAATATCAGAAAAATTTAGGTCAGAAGGAACCCTCTGAAGGTCATCCTGCTCCATCTCCAGTCTCCGGCTGAAAGCAAGGCTGACTGCACAGATCAGGTTGCTCAGTCTCCTGTCAACAGGATGTTCCTTGTTTTGTGACAATGTGGATTAGACAGTGGAATCACTCCAGGTTTGTCAAAATTACTCTGGCATCTTTTACCTGAGATGTTCTGATCCCTTTAAGAGCTCCAAGCTTCTCCTGCAAAATGGTCTTGAGTCTGCAGGGACTTTGTAGACCATAGGTAAGTTGCAGATCTAGTTCTCAACACTGACTTCAAGGAATTCTCAGGCTGCTCTAATTTGTGCTTTTCCATTAAAAAGGTAAGCAAGGTGCTCATACTCATACTCGAGTCCCTTTTGCTAACATTAACTCATTCTGGAACAAATAATCATGAAAAGAGAAACAAAATAACAGAATACTCCTAGAAAGCAAGATTTAACTTCACTTATATTTTAGTCATTGGGAACTTAATGTCAGGAATGGAAACAATATCAATTGCAGTCAAAGCCACAGATCCACCTCTCCAACCAAGACATCAAGTCAATTATTTCAGAGAAGTTAATCAGATAAACAGTGAACAAGATAAAGTAACTGCAGTATACCTGCAGAAAAACTATGGGGAGACAGAGACATCAGTCTATGAACTTATTCATTGCCATTGACTGGCTCAGCTCCAGCATCTACTCCAGAATTTGCTGTAGTAGGTATCAGTCGAAACCACTGAGGATTGTAACACTGTCTTAAGAAAAATATCAGAAGACACAACATTGATCTGACACCTCATGAAAACCCAACATCCACAACCACATGCAGTAACATAGCTCAGAACAGACACTGGAAGACTGACACTTGCCGAGTCCCACACCGCCTCCTTCAGTAAGTGGGTATTCTTGGAACATCTCCTGCATAGGTACCCACAGCTGCACTTAGCTAGTTGAGACCTCGTGAGTTCTCACAATCGTCTCTGCAACTGCATGACCATTACGCCTTCATTTGAATTAAATCCTAGCAGTGGGAGGAGCAAGCCTAGCTCTGTGCGATAGATATTCTATGCACGTTTCTTTATTCTGCATATATGACATTGAACCAAGAACAAGAACAGTCTCCATCTGTTAGTCTGGGATTCCCAGTTTTCTAATTATCAGTCCTGGATTAGAAAGCAAAACTCAACTTTGAGCAGACAAAGTTGTAAGACTTTCAGGTATTTTGGTTTAAGATCACCATGGAGAGTTACACATGCAAACTGATTTCTTGACTGACTGACTAGCCCCACGAGTTGTAGTCTTGTTTTTATCCTGTAGGTAAGGGAGTCTGAGAACAGGAATTCTGTGCTGTGGCGCTACTTCTAAGTACATGCCAAAGATTTATGATAGACTGTCATAAATCACATATGGAAGGGCAAGGAATGAAATGCAGCTTCCAAGTCATTCTTATGCCCTTATTGATTTTGGGGTAGGCAAGAGCTGACCTATATTCAGTACTGCATCAAAGAAGTCCCTAGGCCAGATTAGTCTGTCTCCTAGAAAGCATACTATTACCCAGGTTGTCTACTACACTGGCCAGTTTAACTTCATTAGTTGGGCCTGTAAAAGTTTCCAACAGCAGCATTTCTGTTTTACAGCGTCATTCTAAAAAACATCAATAGAACTCTGATATATACAGAAAAGAAACACACATTGGCCCATTTATGCAAGAAAGAGCAAGGCCATTGCCCCTGAGCTGCTCTGACGTTTTAGGTGGGCAGGTGGCACAGCTTGTAAAAACTGGTCTCCAGAGCAAAGTGAAACCAGTGCCTCAACGAAGGGCAAACCAAAGATGCTAAACAGCTTGGATGAGAATTTGGGTGCTTAAGTTTAGAGGACACGGCTATGACACCTGGAAAGTGCTAATTCCATCAGTCTCTGATACCTGGAATAGAACTGTGATAAAGAAAAAGGTTGATTCCATGTGCCATTCTGTTATCCTCAAATCTTAATATTCTTGAGCTATGACAATCTGGGGTCAACTCTCAGCCTAATGTCGTCTTAAAAATGTCCTCCAGCAGTAGATTAGCCACATGAAGCAATTCAAAAATTGCTATCTGGTTCTAAATGCCACATCACAACCTGTGAAAGGTAGGTGACACCCATCTACCTCAGCTACTCGTAACTAAACATCAGTCTCGCAGTGTGCTGTGGTAGGCTTTTATTACATGTTCTGGTATGCAGAGCAGCAGCAGATCTAAAATGAGGATCATTCAGAATCAATGGGTTGGGATTAATCTGTCCTCCTGTCCAGTGCAAGTGCTGCCACAGTAATAAACAGAAATCTGATAACTTCATACTGTCAGCACAAAATGAAACTATGACCTTGACCTGTGCAACATCATCCAGTAATTTTTTCATAACTTCAACATACCATACTACACGGCTATGATCTAATAAGAATCTAAAAGTAATTAACTGGAATTTTTGAAAACTGAAGCCTTAATCAAATATGTATTCTTATCAGTGTTCCACGCCAGCAATAAATTGGGACATTTAAAAAACTGGGATCCAATCCAATCCAATCCGTGATCTGATCAGGGTTCAATGGTTATAATAAATTGGGAGTATTAAAACTGGGATCACATCCAACACTTTATTTTGTCTGAACCACAGGACCTAGCTGTGCTGCAAAGTCAGGAATACTCAATGAACAGATATACCATGTTGGATTAACCCTTAATAAATAATGATGCACAAGCTCAGGAGTCCCAAAAACATGTGGTTTAGCACAGAGCTTAATGGTGAGAAAAGCAATTACCAACATTTTATCAGAGATCAATATGAACCATAAACAGCCATAATAAAGACTTGACAAGTGGATATCACAGGCACAAAAGCTACACTGTGTTTGTAATAATGTGTGTGTATGAGCGCACTCTGAGATGTACTATGCATTTAAGAATCATACTTTGATTTTTGTAACAGTCTGAGTTTCAACTTTTGATTCAAAACAGTTTGGCTTTTCTACCATACTGCCATGCATGCAGCTATTCTTGTTTTCATTTTGATTTCTAGTAACATACAAATTGTTTGTAATCAAATGTAACGAAACAAATGCTGACAGAAATGGAATGGAGTTTCACCCACAAATATTCTCTCACATATAAGTGGTCTCTAAATGTTTTTATCTCTGTAAGATACATTCCCTTTGTACAAGGATCTTGCAGCTGCAAAATTAAACCTCTGTTTGCCAAATATCAAAAACATATGTATTGATTTTTTAACTATGGGAACAGGCAACAAGCATCAGAGCTGATAAGACAAGAGAGAATCGGTCTTCAGTTGCTGGAAGGTTTCCGAAAAGTAAAGGAAATTCAGTCTTTAATGTAAAACTGAAACCATTTAATTTTACCCAAATTTGAGATTCACTGTAACTTAAGCATTCAGTTCAGACATTCAGAAAGCAAGGGCCAGATGTTCCTTCTGCTTCTCTAACACTCTAGTCTAAAACTTAATACTCCTAAAAAAAATTCCTTAATTAATTCCAATGAGGACTACAAAACAACAAACCACTACTCCTACAAACAAGTGCATAATATCACTGTTTTACATAGAATTCCTCCTTATTCACTAACTCATATGCTCCTTTTTAAAACCACACCCTTTTCGACAAGGTGCTTCATTTTGTGAAGTTTTATTCTAGTATCAAGGAAATGTTCAACTCTGCTGGAAGAGAGACTTCGGTCTCAGCAGAAATATTCTGGTACAACAATTCTAAACAAACAGGGAAAAAAAAGTTTTCTTTCAATTGATAGTCACTTTATTTGCATTACAGCAAACAAATTATTCAAGTGCCTAATATATTTATCCAGTTTGTTTTACCATCATTTTCAAATGGTAAATGAAAATATTTTAAATAGAAAATTAAAAGACAATCCCAAACAAGTGGGGAAAAAGATGGAGGAAGGGAGGAAGAGAAACCTTGTTTTGAAGGAAAGAAAAGAGAGAATCTCTTCCAGTATTTAATAATGTAGTGAACATCTTGTTAAAATGATAAATTCTGAGTAATTTACACGGAACACACTAAAAATACAGATTTGAGTCAGCTTGATCAAAATAAACCTCAGACATAGCATTTGCTTTTTCCTTTTATGGGCAGATTCTAGACCTTTGGAGCACATGCTTTATTACAGCCAAACTCTTTGAAGCATGAACAAAACGATGAGTTTATTTAAAATAGGGCCTCAGTCCAATGAACCACTTGACTCGTGTCAGGAAGGACAAACCATGACCTCAGAGAACTATATCACCAGTGAAGTCAGTGTCATGAACTTCTGACTTTCTCCAGCCAAGTTTCAGCGACGCCGCGTCGCTGTTGCACAAGGAAAGCTAAGGGAGGTAGCGGGAGAAGAAAATCGTAAAATTTAGAGGAGGTGCTGAATTCATATTCAGTTGGACACAGAAAAAGCTAATACTAAGAAGGAATGCCTAGCATCCTAAGTTCCTGTTAACCACCTGAAACTTGCAGAAGTAGTAGTCACATAATAAAGTACTGGCTTTGAAAAGAAAGAAGGCCCGGGGCGGAGGCCTGGAACAAATTCCTAGCCTGACAGGGACTTTTTAGGAACCTGGACAAGCAGCTGCACTGCCTGCATGTCAGATTCCCACCCACAGGATGGTGGGGTGGTTTTTTTTTTCCCTGCCAGATTTCCTCTCTTCTACCTCAACTGTAAGCGCTTGGGGTCTGGCCCAAGCTTCCCTAACAGCAACGAGCACAATGAGACCTTGAACTCGGTGGGGATTGCTAGGGAATACAAGCAGTAAAAAAATAACGATCTCGGCATTTCAGAGAACTGCAGCTACAAGGCAGCACAGCGAGTTGCACTGAAAACTGAGAACAGGACAATGCAGAATGGAAATAGAAATTACCAGGCTAGAAAGATACAAAATTTATTTTCACTTTTTGAGGTTCAATTCTGAAACTTGGCAGCCCATAAAAAGGGTTGCCAGGCAAATCTATGCTGAAGACCAACGTGCAAGCAAGTCCAATCATTTTGGGAAGCATCTGCAGTACAGAGTGAGTGCTGTGTACTCCGTCTGCATACGCCTACCAGCTCTAACACGTTCTGGATGTGCCAGACTTGTTGCACATGCACTGCACAATTCCTTCTCTGTGCAAACAGGAAATCCAACCTATTCCGAGCATGATGGACTTACGCTCATGCAGCACACCTGCGTAAGGTCTGATGCTTCCTCTCAGAGCCAGAGTCACCGCGTTTGTACCGCACAGCCAATGCATAATTGTGCAGTGAACACATCTGACATTTCTGCACGTCTATAAATCTTGTCAAAATTTCTGGAAGAAGGCTGCATCCTTTATAGCAGGCCTAGCCCTGGCTTTGTGTGAGGTATTACTGTACCTACCCAATACCAATCAAAAAACTCTTTGCAAAACTCTGAGAGGTGGCCTACTCCTGTAAACTGGAAATGCACTTCCTACTGAAAAGTATTTCTCAGCTGAGATCTTGGAACAGTATTCTGGTTTTTGGAGAGCTGCCAAGCATATATTGCATGCAAAACCAACATCCAAAACCATGCGAGGTCCACAGCTGCTAAGATGCTGAAATGCACTTGATCATTAATCCTGTCACACCCAGCCCAAAAATCAACTACTCTGACCTCTTCCACTAATGTCCAAAATGGACAGCTCGGCCTCGGAAAAAACTGTGAGATTAAAAAACCCCACAGTATCAGTTAGTATGACAGATTCTGAAAAATTTAGGCAGTCAGCATTTAAGAAAATGAAGTTTAAGCAAAAAACCCTGACTTTGAGATTGTAATTATTGGATTGAGGAGCTGAACAAGAATTACTTATACAGGTAATCTTGGAAAGATAAAATTAGGTATGTGTTTAAGTTAATTCTAAAAAGGTTAAATGTTAGAAAAGCAATTTGTATTTTGTTCAAGCTGCTACGTACAGGATTTTTTCACAGGCATCAAGGGACAAAACACGCTACATTTCTATCAACAGTTCCGTAGTCTGTTCTACTATTACACCTCTAGTAGTTTTAACATAAACTCATTTCACTCTCAACAAGAACAGATTTGAAAACATACCTATGTTCTTGCAAGCTTTAGTAAAGCCTGGTTTTATAAATAAGACCAAATATGCAGGATTGCAGCTAGTGAAGTCATAGAAGCAGAAGATCTATGGTGTGGATGTGCCACAAGGTTTTCTTTGCCAATATGTGCATTAAAATCTTGGACTGGAATTACGTTATAGAATTATTGTATCTTGGGACAGAGCTATAAAACTTGTCTTTACTGTCTTACTGAGCATCATCACTGGGTGAACAGTCAACAACTAAGCAAAAGGACTGAATTACCTTCAAGTCAGGTAATGTTTGCTTCCACTGATTTTAATCAATTTCCCAAACAGTTCTTACCCACATATGAGAACTAGCTTCCTTATATAATTCTCCTCTAGGAAAGATAAAGTCTCTTCTGTTTTATGATCAACTCAAGTTCAATAGTCAGCCTATAGATAGTCTTATGAGGGCAAACATATAGAGCCCTGCTCTTACTTTATTTAGAATGTTGAAAAGAATTGCTTGTTTTTAAAGCATGCATTACATTGCTTTGAGGATAACGTAGGGAAAATTTCTTCACCCCTCTTCTGTATTTTTATTTTTAAATTCTAATCCCCTAAATACATAATATGTATTACCTGATAAAAGAGTGTGATACTTTTATTTTTGTGCATTACAGAAGAAGAATCAAATAAGTGAGTTAAAAATATCATCTCGGTTCATCCACTTCTCAACACACCTGCTGTTCTCCATTTCAGTCGCAAACTCTTCCAGGTCAAAACTGAAATCATTACTAGAGAAACCAGAATGATGAAGACATTGAGCTGCCAGTTTCTAATGCAGCCGTACCAAGTTACTGTCAATCAGTGACTGTAATTTAAAAAAAAAAGCATACAACACTAAAGAAATATTAAGAACAATTATCTTGTGTCCAATTGGAACGTTAGACCTCTAGACAGAAGGGTTCATTCCTTGCAGCCTGCCAACATTTTAGTAAATGACACTGGCCCTTTAACAGATGGGATACATGCTTCTTAGCTTGCCAGGATCCTAATAAAAGACACTGGCTTCTTTAAAATGAAGGACACATACCTCTCAAATTGCCAGTATCCAAATTAGGAGTCAGCAGTTTAAAATAAAGGCACTCATCAATCTGGCAAAATCAAGGACACGGCACAGAAATTTTAAAACAAATGGTACGAAGTTTCTCCTGACATTACTTAGCTTAGATGAACTAAATACTTAAACACTGGCTAAGCATATCTGGTAGCAGCACAGTAGCAACTGGATACCTTACTAGCTTTTAAGACAGTAAATATTAGCAGCAGACTTCAAGGGTTGGGATTTGGATTTCTTTTCCCCATCAAACCCCTTAGTTACCACTTACACAGCTGACCATGTACTGCATGACTCGAATAAAAGCAGGGTGTCTTTTCCCCGGGCACTGACCAGCACCACAAAGGCTGGCCTGGGTGGAAAGACCCTGCCTGCCCAAAAAGAACCATATTTGCTTTCATTCCATCTCCCAGGAGCAGGATGCTCCGGTGGAGGAGGGAGACCTCTGAAAGCTTTCCCCATGCCCTGACAACCCGCATTACTACAACTTGGAAAGTTTTACAGCAACTGCAGGCACCTCTCGAGAGCCAGCAAGTATGGGGTCTTTAACTTCTCAGATAGCAGCCATCATAGGGAAACAAGGACTTTATTCAGCATATCATGAAGTACATCTGGATGAGTTGGGGAAGGCGAGAGAGGAATTCGATGAGCCTTGTCAGCACTTACAAACTGTCCCCAGTTCCTGAAGGACAGGTGTGGGGGAAAGCAGAAAACTATAAATTCTCTTTGTCTGGAAAGGTAACAAAGATGCTAAGATTGGGCATGAAAAAGGAGTATATTACAAACAAGACAGAGAACTGTGCTTATTCATATCAGTGGTTCTTTTCATTTCAGTCTCAGAGCCTTACCTCAGAAATATGGTAACTCACAGCTGGCACACACCCAGCTCCTTTCCATGCCCATCTCACCCACCCCACTGCTTGCAGACCCCTACCTATTCAGACTGATTTTAACTATCTGAACCTGCTTTCTTCCTGGTGTCTCTTGGCATACTCAGCATTTGTTGACTAGATATTTCTGAAACATGTAGCTAACCAGCAAACACCATGCAGAAAAGAACATAAAAAAGTACAAAAAATACCATCTGATGGCACAGACAGCTGAAGCCAAAGAGGTCTGAAGTGCTGGAAAACACAGCAGAAGATTGTCAGGAAAGAAGGGAGGAGGTTCTCACTTTGGAGAAGTAAGGGAAAAAATTACCAAGCTGGTTTTGGGAATGCGCAGAGGTGAAACAGGTTTTGAAGGAACTGATCTTCACCAGCTTAGCAGAAGTTGGGATCTGCATAGCAACTATCACAGTACCACAGTGAATTGCACAGCAACTGCACGAGACAGAGCGGCTCTGTCATACAGCAACCCTGACCTGGCCAGAGACAGGCCTAAAGCTCTGCTGCATTACCTGGACCTGACTGCCAGCGGGCACGGTCTGGGACATCTCCAGCCAGGCTGGCTGGCTGGCTATCCCTTCAAGCAATCCCTTGCTTTGAGGTTTTTCGTCTGATGAACAAAGATACTGCCACCATTTACTCACCTTTCACGTTCATCTTTCATTTTCTCCAGATCCTCCTCTTTAAGTATGCCTTGCTTTGGATTCCCCTTCTGATCTGTTTTCCCACTTTTATCTTCTTTTTTCTTTCCAAATCTGTTTAAGATATCAAGAAAAGAGTCAGGAGGAAATAATTACTAGAAGAAAAAACAGTACTTCTCTATCACAAACCACAGAAATTTTAGGCAATCAAAACACTGTGAGCTTTTATCTTAGTCACTCATGTATTTCCCACATTGCAAAATGTTACCAGTTTTAAACAGGCCATATGCAATAGGAAGGACAGGTTATAAACTGATTTGGACCCTGTACCTTCAAAAGCTATTGCTTGAAACATGAAGTTGAAAAGCCCCACCAAACCTGAAATGCACGACACTGCATAGGGAACATTTGAAAGTGAGTGAAGATTCTTCTTACCAAAGCTCTCAAAGTAATAGGCAGTGGCTGTGGTGCCAGCACCCAGACTGGACCGCGTGTTCTGCTCTTATCAGTAACTACTGTCTTTCATTCATGTCTGGCCTTAATTTAGGGATTTGTTCTTTAAATGAGAATGCAACTGGAAAGAATAAAATCTTGCTATATTCTGAGAGTACAAAAATAGACAGTTCATAAGAGCTCTTTTTTGAAGTACTTCTGGGTTTTTCCTTCTGCCTGGTTAATTATACTATCATGCAATATTTATACTGTGAGAGTCCTCCAGAGACCCCAATCAGTTCGGGGGTCCCACTGTTCTATACACTGTACAAAGATGCATAACGTAAGTCTGCTTTACGCAGCCTATAAAAGGTGACTGAACTGGGGAGCTATGCTTCATTTCTGATGGAGATAAGACAGAATACTGGGGTCAAGTATGTCAATTATGCTCATGAATTTGTAGGTCAAAAAGTATAAAAAACTTTCTTCCTCTTCCTCAATTTGAAATTCTCAGTTCCACAAGTAAGGGATCAATCTGTGTCTTCCCATGCAAATTAATGTGTCCTTGCATGCATGACAACAACGTAAAGAAAAGTAATGATTTCTTCATTAAATATACCATATTGCCAATTAATTACTCTGACTCAAAACTGCAAACTCTTCTGTAAAATCTGCAGCACTGCCTCAGTGATCGTTCTTTTATCCTTTTTATTTTTCACGTCAGCCCAAACTGCCTCATGTGGAATAGCTGAACTACCGTGCATACACTTAAGCTGTAAATCATTGACTTTAGGTTTCTCCTCTGACCAAAGAAGGAATCTTGCAAATACTCTGTCAGGCTCATAAGTTAATGATCCAATTTTTTTGTGAATTTAATCAATAATTCCGAGCTTGTGGTCAAATGAAGTTCTTACGGACTCTGTAGCAAGTCTTCCAGACAATAAGAACTTGGTTAGCACGGGAACGATGGGTACAAGAGACAGACGCGTAGCATTTGGTGCTAATGAGAAGGGCAAATACTACAGGTAATAACACGAGATGCTTTATAATGGCTCTGCCATAGACTGTGCTGGGGAGTAGGAAGAGTCACATCTCAGTGCATGGTTTTCTCTTCCTTCTTCTTATATGTAGCAATAGAGATGGATGGTGGCTTGCATTCTTTGAGGGATCCTTTGATCAAAATATACATACATATCATCTACAAACAATCTTCAATTCTTTTTTTTATGGTCCCCACTCATTTCAGTGCTTCTGGAAAGACAGCAGATACTTCCCATGCTTTTGCTTTTCCTAAGTAGAAAGCAGCACACCGATTCCACTGCTGCTTTCTGAGTTCTAGCAGTCCCAAGAGACTGTGGAGCCACAAACCCCATCAGAGGGTAGTGCTGGCAGTGAAGGCAGCAGCTGGGAAACACAAGAGACAGATAGAGGTGGTACATACAGCATGAGAAGACACAAAGTGAAAAGGGCTCACAGGTACAAGATGACACCCAGGTGAAAAAGGAAAGCTGGATGAAACTCTGCACATATTGCTCTCTCCAGGGATCTTAGACAGTCAAACAGTAAATTGCCTGGGGATGAGCACCAGCAGGCTGCACCTGAAACACCCCTGCTTTCTAACATTTGCACATGCTGGGAAGGTCTCATGGCAGTTTTCTCAGGAGAGGCTGTATTAGCACTTGCATCTTGGTCATAATCCAACTCTGGTACTTTGTTTATATTCAGACTGCCTGCTTTTCGCCCACAGTTTCAATTACGGGTTTGTGGCGTCTCATATTTGACTGCAGTACGTATTGATTTTGAAAACATTATTCTTGGGCATTTTGTGTTGCTGCAGGGAGTTGAAGTTGGATATGTTGCATATTCGAAACGTAAAAATAAATAATAATAATAAAAAAAATCTTCAACATACGTACCTTTCAAGTCTAGGTATTATTTCTTGCTTAGCGGGGTAATAAATTTTAAATAAAGTGACAATTTTGATTGTAATAACTGCCAACACGACAACTCTCAGCAAAAATACTGCTGTTTGCTGGTAGAGGTGCTCTTGCTATAAAATTGGCGAGTTCCAGTGTAATTGTAAATTGAGAACAGTGAGTTGGTCTTGATGAAAACAACTGTTGCCTTTTTGCTATTTTTGGCTTCAGATGAGATTTGTGCAGGCTTACAATTTTTATCTGCTACACTAAGTATACAACATACAGGTCAATGTTCAGTTTTTTCGCCTCTTCTGCACATTGCTATACCATAAAAATCCATATTCTTATTATTATTGTAATATGTTTTTCAGCTCAACAAAAATCTTGTGCAAACATTAAAAAATAAAAGCTGCAAATATTTAACACTGTTCAGAAAAGCAGTATAGAGTAGACAGCGTTAAACCACAAAAAACCCAATATCATCTCTGCCTGAACTTAAACACTCTGTCCTAAAATTTACGGTCTGCTCATTCATGTGTTCTAATTGCCATGGGCTTCTGATGATAAAATTAACTTCCACTCATTGTAATTTTGCATGGGTTTGTGCACTACAGGCTTAATGGTTCTCTTCTGTTTATAGGAAAAGAAAAAAAGTAAGAGTACTTGCTGCCCAACTGGGTTTGATCCTGTTCTCACTGGTATCAGTGTGAGGCCCTCCACTGACTTCTACAAGGACAGGATAAAATCTATTGTCAAAATTATACCGTGGAATTAATCAAATTCTATGAAAACTGAATGGCTTTAGGATTTGAAGTTTCCAATTCTCCAGGCAAAAAATAATTGGATTGTGGTAAAATCTGCTTTCCATATTAATACTATTGTCAGAAGAATAAAAACATTAATGAAAAATTGTATGGCACACATTTTTAAAACATCTGTTCTACTATACTGTGCACAGCAAAATTCTCTTCAACTTCATACATGACAGAATTGGTACTCTGAAAACCTCATGTAGCAAACAAAAATATAACTAGAAGACCTGAAAACAAATGGATCAACTGTATTCTCTCATTCCGTTTCCATCTATAACCAGTTTATGTCAAATGAAGCCACTTGTAATCATAACAACAGTAAGGAAATAAATCTCTATCTTCCCAGATTGCTTGTGTGACTGCCCCAGTTCTCTGATTATCCACTGTAAATGCCTGGGAAGTACTGTTAAAGAAGTTGAAGCCCTAATAACCTTAGTATACTTTCCAGTTGATAAAATTAATATTCCAACTACCCAGAGCATAGTCTTCCTGTAAACAAAAGTATAAAGGGATTTTCTTTATGTGATCAGACCTCAGAGTGATTCATCCTTATGGGAAAAGTCCCCATGCAACAGTGAGGGACTATCCAATTTCTATAAATTTCAAAGGAAAATATGGTGCCCTGCTAATATGTAACATTTTTCCCCTTAGAAGCATTAAATGAATGAAGGCTCTTGAATACCAAACGTGTGTCGTCTTTTTGCAGTATTTACACATTCAATTGGCTATAGCATTAAAGCATACGTATGCTTCTTTTCAAGGCTTTCAAGGGATAAAAATTAAAGGTCCCTTCCAACCCAAACTATTCTATGATAGGGCTGCTCTGTTGTACTCAGGATAAACGTCTTATATGCAAGAGCTAAGGCTGTGGTCATGGCAACACTTTGTTTCCGTGTGGAGCCGTGAGCTTCCAGATCTCAAATGTGTTGATATTTGCTTCAAGGATTAAAAAGCAGGCAGGTCTATAAACTTCCAGATTTCTAAGCAGGAGAAACATCTGGTGGGTGGAACCCTAAGCAGCTTGCTGACTAAATTCAGCAATTTGGATTTCCTTGTTAATTCAGTTGCCCTAGATCAGTAGATGTCACTGCAGCTAACAGGGTACATAATGGAATTGCAAACATCTGCGGGAAAATAATTCAAGAAGGCATATGACACAGTCAAGCAAGATACAAAGCCTAACAATGTCATAAAATCTTGACATCTCCAGAAATGATCTGCAAAAAACCTGAGTGATTTGTAAAGTACATATAACAAAAGCTCTGGCTTCTCGTCATTTCACAGCAAATGGTGAAAAATGCTGAGATTATTAAAGCAGCACCCTTATGAAAGACTAGAAATAACCCTTAAAATTAAATTTAAATGTAAGTAAGAAAGAATGAGTGAGCAAGAAAGATAAAGATACTAATAAGGTATGATTTTCAGGTCCACACAGGGACTATAAAAAGCTTATTAACTGCCACTACTGCCGTGTGTTTTAAGTTATTTTATCACTCAGCTTTACAGCAGAAGAAATACACTAGAAGCAGTGCTGTGCTTTGATTAATCACTTTCATACATACACTTTTACAGAGCATTAAACATTGCTGTAAAGATCCTTAGTGAATCAGACTTGTTGGTGATTACAGGCCAGGATCGTTTTACATTTATGTTAATAGCAGCATTAATGAAATTCATATTTTACATTTTTAGTGGCTCTCTAAATACCTAAAAGGTTTGTTATTAAATGTTTACTTATTGGGCACAAGTATGCCATTGAGTATTACACCAGTGGGACCAAGAACTTTGCAACAGCTGAAAAAACTACAGAAAGAAGAGAACATGTTTTGGTAAAACATGTTTCGACATTTTGAGAACAGCACGCACAGCAAGGGCTGGGCAACGCCGTTCAAATCTTTATCAATATCCAAGTCGACGAAAACACCTCCATGACACGAGTTAAATTTCTGGTAAACAGGAAGCTCTGCACCGGGGCCCGCGAGCCAGGAGGGGTGAGCATCTCTTTTCTTTGCCCCGCTGCCAGCCCCCTGGTCCCAGTGACTGGATCCCATTCCTTCCGCGGAGGCTTCACACCCAGTGACATCGGGATGCCCCAGTGCAAGACCTACTGCAGCAAGGCCTCCTCATGACAAAGCCTTGCCCAGGTGCAGGTTCTGACCTGTCCTCCCCGCTTTGGCGGGGCAAGAGAAAAGCCCTGATAAGATGATGAACACGGGAGAGCGCCATTTCAGCCCCTTCCACTCCCAGCTGGGTGCCTCCAGCTCTGGGGAGGAAAGGGGTAAAATGGGAACACCGCTGCTGGGCTGGGCAGTACAATGTACAACATCAATGCTGTTCGGTAAGTTGGGAAAAAAAAAAAGCCACTTTTAACTAGATTTGGTGAGGTTTGCTTGCAGGAAGAGTGCCCCGGCTAGCCTGGTGCCTCCCTGCTCTCGCTGCTGGGGCTCACGCCCTGGGCGGCACCAAGCCGGCGGCAGGAGCAGCAGCTTTCCGCAGTCAAAACTAGGGAAAAATGAGCTAACTTCTGCTTTGCTGTATCAATGGAGGCACAAAACAACCTGTTAAAATGTCCTGTGCTACGATTATTATTTATATTTTGCAAATGTAGCTAAACTTCATGAATGTGGGTATCCTCATATTTAGTGATCTTCAAGTTACTTGGTGAGATAATCCACATTATTCTAATCCTGCGGTCAGAGTTAAACTGGTTATGGTCAGCAGAAAAACAGAAGGCTATACAGAAAATGCAAATATAAAGAAATTCACATTATTAACACCAATAGACGTCACTCCTGTTATGTCAACATTATGTGAACAAGTGCCTTTTTTGTATTTTTTTTGTTTGTTTACTGTATCAGGCTGCTGGAGCTGGACTAAAATGTCTGAGCCTCCAGATCCAGTCTAATGGGAGTAAAACTTATCTTTTTAACAACTCTGATTAAACACAACCTTCCTCCACCCATTTATTTCTTTGATGCCCAAATTAGCATCTTTTCTGCAGCATGCTGAATTAATTAGTACAGTGACAAAGAATTCGTCCAGATAGGATCAAAGCTGCAACCATATTTATCTGGAATTTGAAATTAAGAGCCAAGAGTATTAACCCTCAGCACTTCAAGGAGCTTTCCACGTGGCATACTTAGTAAGCCTTCTAGGAGTTCATTCAAAATAAATCAACAGTGCAATTTTTTTCCCCACTGAAGTTTTGCTAAAATGAGAATAAATTCGCCATGAAGCTTGCTACAATGGGGAACTGCCTTTAATGCATACCCTCTACATGCTACTCATCATGTAACTTGTAAGCATCAGTAGAACAAAGCAAACAAAGCGGAGAAAAGACAGTTAATCATGTTTGTATTAATGCTTGGTTCATCACATTGCTCACAGACTTAAGGGCTAGTGAAAGAATTCCCAGCACCAAATCTGAGAAGCTGCTTGCTGTAACACCTCACAGGTAAATAATCTATAATCTTCAATGGAGAGGGTCACACGCAGAAACAAAATGTCAAACAGAAGCCCTAAATTACACAGTGAAGTTTACCCTGAGAGTATCAACCCTGTAGACAGGAATAAAAGAAAATCTTCATTGCTGGTATCACTGTCTCTGATATTATCTGTGTTTCAGTATCAGATAAAAGACTGGAGGCTGTTTGCCATGTGAAATGCAAGAGGTTGCCTAGAAATTACAGAACAAAGGCAATCTAAATAATCACCCCAAAATATTTTCATCCATCATTTTCCCTAAGCCTTTGAGCCCCATATCCTCATTTTTTAAATGTGGAACTTGCTCTTAATTTAGATAGAAGTGAGTTACTGTAACTCATTCTGGTAAAGAGATATTAGGAAATCCTTACCAGTGGGGCAGTTCTGTCCATCTGTACCATTTATCAAATCTTACTTCCACAGCATATGAAAGGACCAAAGACAAAAACTGAGGAACATGGTGGTACCCTAAGACTTGGGCCACCTGAGTTAGAAGTGATTGCAGTAAAACCACACAGTCCATCTACTGAACCAGTGGCATGGAATAACTCTCATCAGCTACTATGTAAATATGGACAACAGAAGGCAGCTATGAAGAGCCCTCCTTCATACTTCAAGGAACTCAGTTTTAGAAAACATGCTGAGGTAGTCTGAGTGTTGGAGATAGCATTTATGAAGAGGGGTCACCACTATTATTATCTGACCAGGAAAATTGTGATCTTGAATGGCAGCTATGCATCTGTTTCCATGAAATAATGCTTCAGTCATCTGATGACCATGTTGCTGGTCTTTCTGGTTACCAGTACAAGAATTCTGCACTCCACATCACATACATGAAGAAAGAAAAAGCTACACTAACAGAACACAGCTGTGATTTACAGCTTGATCAGAAGAAGGAAAAACTTATTTATAGTCTGTGCAATGCAACAAGCCCTGCTTGCTTGTCCACCAGACTGTGGAATTATGCTCCACCCAAATAAGGAACTATTCCCATATATTCTTATTTTTCCCTCCTTTCATACAGCATCAGCCATTTTCCCCTCTTGGTTCCAACCTACAGGCAAGTAATTTCTTCTGAAGTGAATACTAATTCTGTCCCAGACAGTGCACAGACACACAGCTATGCCTACTCTTTATGGAGTCTGCAAATGCCAAACTGCCAACCCCAGGGGAATATGAGAATCACACCCATGTCTTGGGCATGGTAACTCCATGTTCAAAGCAAAGGAAAAGGATTAGAACATGAAGCCCTTGACTCTGCTTTCTTAATACCCATTTCATAGTCACCCATTTTCTCATCTCTCCATTAAATGAAAAGACCAAAGCAGGCAAAAATTAGAAGGCTAGCTACTAATTTTTCAAGGAATTTCTTATTCTTTGTCATGCAGGAGTAAGATAAATGCAGTTTCTGACTGAACCTATTCCTCTAACGTTCAGTCAATAAGACAAAGTAGGAGACAGAGACTCCTTGTGCAGTCTGTGGATGCTGCCAGCTGCCCCTCCAGAACTACTTGCTGACTTTGTGGTTTTTCTCAGATGTGGGTTTGGAAATTCTGCAGTCAAGTGAGAGCCAGCATGCCTTGGTGCCCCACCAGCACCTCCAGCCTTCTGCAGGTAACTGAGAACCACCTGAAGGTGGGACAGGGAAAAGGTCAACTGAAGGGAGCTACAAGATAGCTCTTTGCATGCCAAGCTTGACAAGAACAGGCTGCTGAGGTTTTTTCTTTTGTTTCATGCTTTCTTCTCATCTGTCGTGTGTCTCTTTCCCCTACTACTAGCGACACGACCCCAGAATTCACTCAAGTATCAACTACATACGTATATGTAAGTGGAAGGACTTTTCTTTCTTCTCGTATCATAACTCTCATGCTACTTGGTGCTTTTCTTAGCATTTCAGCTACTGAGGCACTATATGAGAATCTCCGCTTGCACTACAAGACTTTTTGCTCAGCCCGCTTGGCTATGGAAAAACAATGTGCAAGTTGTGACATTATCAGAACTGCAGATACAAAACTCATGAGACAA
Organism: Phaethon lepturus; assembly: GCF_000687285.1. NCBI lineage: Eukaryota > Metazoa > Chordata > Aves > Phaethontiformes > Phaethontidae > Phaethon > Phaethon lepturus. The sequence continues at coordinate 52,339 of NW_010552868.1, forward strand.
ATTAAATACATGACATTTGCAAAACAAAACTGAAAACCTGCTACATTTGCGCTCAGAGCCATGATAACTTCGAGGTGTCAGACTTGCTAATCATCTCACCACTGCAGTACTCACCTTCTCAACCAAACCACGTGCCTTCCTCCCCTTACATGCCACAGTGGGGATTTGCTGGGGCTTATCTGACTTTCATGAAGTGAAATCACTCATGGTGGGTTCCAATGAGATCTCCAGGAAAAACACAACCGTTAAAAAGTAGCAAGAATACAGAGGACTCCCCTATGTTTTGATTGAGACAACACTCCAGCCTTCATAAAAGCTTCATTCTCTACAGGAATGTAGTGACTCTCTAACGATCAATTAATATTGAGCATATATCATCATATCCATTCTACAAATGAAGAAACTGAGGCATGAAAGGTGGAAAAAAAACCTGCTCAGTTTGAAAGCTTCTGTTCTCTTTCTCTACTAATCACCTCAGAGCTATGGTTACATTACCACTGCATATCTACTTGCCTCATTCTCCAACTCGTTTGCTATGATGCTTTTTCCCCCTGACTGTTTTCCCCCATCTCCTTTAAGTTCTCTCCTCATTCATTTGCTTCTCTCCTAACACACTCATTCTCCCCCTCCTTGCTCCACATTCCTTTCATGTGCTCTGCTGCTGCACCGCTACAGAAATACCTCTTCCTGGAGATTTCTGCTGGAGACTGCACAAAAGGAGTGTGTCTGAGGAACCAGCACTCTTGCCTCCAAGGCACTGCACAGCAATATGCAGCAGAGATCTCTACAGTAGCTGAGCTACCAAAAACAGTCTCCACTCTTTCTCAGCAGGATGCATTAGCCTGTATTTGAGCTCTGCACTGCTCAGAGTATTTGAGAAACTCTGAACTAAGAGCTAGTACACAGTGAAGAGACTCTTCGAAGGGGAGACTTACAAGAGGGAGAGAGATGGTTCTTGAATATGAAAGGAAGGTTGTAAAGGCAAAGAGAAAACCTAAGATGACCTGTTTTTAGGTTCCACAACAAACTTCTAAGGCTAAAGCATCACAAATTCCACCTCTGCACCTCTACTATAGCTGACATTTTCATAAAGCAGTAACATTCAAAACAATGCCAAAATAAGAGTAGAGTTATAAATACTGTATTTTGAAAGATGTGTTTCGTCATAATAAATAATAGATGGTTTTGCATTTTTAAACTGTCAAAATCAGTCCTTCTGATAAATAATACCTTCCCTCCCTGGCCTTGGCTATTGTACATTACTAATTAGACGTAGTAGTTTGTGGTTAACATTCTTCCCTACAGATGTATTATTAGCTTGTATATTCTTTTCAGTAGAATTTTGCTAATGGTAAGGTCTGCTGGAGGCCAATTGCGTGAAGCCACCGGGAGGAGAAATCTGTTTGCCTGTCAAAACAGTGGCTATCAATTAGAACTGTGTGATTCCTTTAAGTGTCTTGGATGGTAGCAGAGATTTCCAGTGATGGATTAGGGGGCTGAATCACTTTCATATTGTACTAAAGAAAGCCTTCAGACAAACAGCTGTCCACGTGAAATAAATTCACCGCTATTTTTGAGCAAGTCCAGAAGAACCAGTCTGACCTGCCAAATTCCCTCTGCTGTTTCCCCAGAAATGCCAAGCTTTAGGGCATTTGCAGTGGCATACTGACAAAACTGATACTAGATTATTCTATGGTTTTCTTAGGAAAACTTGGCTTAGGATAGCTATAGCAACAGGAGAAAAAACAATTGAGGTTCCTGAAAGATATGATGCCTGAAAAAAGAACCAGTGAAATGATGCAATTCCGCCATTCACCGATTCGGGATGCAGCCCTGGCACACAGATAGCAATTTCCCCTTTGATATAAGCACCCAGCTCTCATTAGCATCAGTAAGAGTTGTGTGGACATACTGAAGGGAGTATGTTCCCCTGTATTTTGCAGGAAACTACCACTCACTTGGGGACTGAAGGAGGCACTGTCTGTCACTCTCAGGCAGCCTCTCTGCCAGTTAATTAAGCAAAAAACTCTGCCACAAATCCCAAGAGGATGCTCTTCCCTGTTCTCTTCGGTACAGCAAAACTGACATGAAGCAAAATGTCAGGAGTGGGATCTGGGAAGTGGTGATGTTCAGGGAAGATGAACTTCAGCCTGCTTTTGCCAAGATCTTTCGCCACTAACTTTTTGTGGATTTTGAAAATAGTCATTAGAAATCAAATTAATTAGTTATAGCTGAGTTTAAGCGTTAAGAACGATTTAAGAAAGTATTTCCAACTCTCAAACATTGTGGCTTTTGGTTACCGGTTACTTTCAAGAGAAGTAATCCTAGATGGCATGAATAAAAACAAGTCAGCAAGACTGCTAACCCTCCAGGGCTCCACTGCTAATTTCATGCCAAGAGAGTGACTAATCAATACAGGAAAAAGGACTCCACCACCATACTCACAAACTGTGACTCTGGCAGCTGAAGGACAATGGTTCAGGATGGGGAAGGTTTCATCCAGTTGCTACACAATAGACTCATCGGGCTGGGAAACTAGACTGAACGTATTAAAAACCTTTCCTCAGTGCCACTTTTTAAATAAAGAATAAATATCAGAACTAAGTGAAATTTTTAGTCAATTACATGAACTACACAGCTCTGTCGTATCTGCTTTCAACAGTATTGCTCATGAACTACGTGCCAGAAAATTTCTTTATAAGGTTTCAGTGAAGACCTGGCAATCACTTCTGTTTCTTGAATCTTAAAAGCAGTAATTCTGAGCAATCAGATAGAGAAATACATTTTACTGGATAAGGTCAGAGAAAATTACTAGAATAGTGCTTAAAACCATGAAGTACTTTTATTTTGCTGGCTATTACAACCACATAGGCTTGAAGTTGCACAAACAACATGAACAGCCCAGACTCCCAAACTTTTTCCTCCTTGCATATTTCTTGCCTTTCACACATTGACTCCCTGCCACAGATGTTTATACACTATTTTTAGAAGAATTATTTGTTACTGGTGTTTATACTGCCAGCCTGTTAATTTGTGTGTGACAATGTAGGTAAAAATCTCTCTGCTTTCTTGTTCAGATACAGCGATGCTTTGTTCACCGCACAAAGGCTTTGACTTCTTTTCTCGCCACCCGCACAGCTCCATGTCCTAAGGTTATATTCACTCACTCAACTATTTGCAATACTAAAGCACTGGCACGAATTTTACCTAATGACCAGAATGAGCACAGATACCCTACAAATTCTGCACGTTATCATCTCAGCATAAAAACTTAAGTCTGAAAAAGAACTTAATTATGAGGGTGATAAAACAAATGTTACATTCAAAGCCCATAGCAGCATAGAAGGCTGAAGAACACAGATGAAGTCTGTCACTCATTTCATTAAAACTTCTGCCACAGGAGCTGCCAGGAGAAAACAGTATCACTGCATGAATAAAAACTAAATGGTGTTGATAAAAAACTACTCCAGGGTGTGCAGTCAGTCAATGAACTTAACTATTTTTGTTTCCAAACTGTGCCTGATTCAACCACAATCTCTCCTGAATGTATTAGTTATTAGCCATCATCCATCAAATAATTCGTAGTGAAAAACTCTGGCTCGCAGGTTACCCATGAATTGAACACAATCAGTATTCATTTACAATGAACGTTCTGCTCATTCATCATTAACTGCAGCTGATCACATGTATTGTTTCTATTTCTGAATTTGATAACTTATTGTTTAAAAACTACCTTCACAATCAAAGGGGTGGAGAAGCCACTCTACACTTCTTGAAAAACATGTTTTGGCCATGGGCCCAAAAATTTACTGCATAAAAAAACTCCGTAACTGCATGAACACAAATTTCACCACACAAGTGCTCACAGTTGATGAATTACGTTTAGCTGAAAGTATTTCATCTGTAAAACAAAGTAGAGACCTGACTGTGAAACAACTTAAGCATCTGTATTTCCATTTCTTTGGCTCTATCCTTGGTCTTCTATCATGGGAAAGAG
>NW_010552868.1:56366-60569 GCF_000687285.1 Phaethon lepturus
TATCAACTATATACCACTCATTATTTGGTCTGTCTATACCACTACTTCTTTCAATTTATTAGATACAACATTTAAAACAGATTTTTTTATCATGATAATTGAGTTGTCTTTGTACTCTCATATTATTGTTGTGCATCTAGACAACTGTACCAAAGATGTACAGAATTTCAGATGAAGCTGCATTATTGATTTACAGTGCCATGATGCTGTTATTTTGTCATGGTCTTATAACTAAAAAGCCCGGTTGCCTGGCCTCAATTTTGTTTTTCTTCTCATGTGGGGAAGTGAAATCCTTTTACCCCTTTCCCTCCAGTCATATAATCTCCTGCCATCTTCTGTCTCGTTTGTACATAGCTTGTTCATAGCTAGTTTGTACAAGTTTGTTCACTTTTACCACTGTCTTTTCCAGCTGTTGCAGAATAGACAAGTATCACTGCAAATATAGTCAAGTGATCCTTGGAAAAAAGAAGCAACAAGATATAGGAATGTCAACCAGAAACCATGGTCGAATCCAAGGTTCTGAATTTCAGTAACTGGAAAAAACATTCCCTCAAGCCTACTCACAATAGCTGGAATTAACAACTGCATCTTTTGCACTGTTAGACATACTTCCTCTAGCAATTAGCTGGCATATTCTCTAAACAAGCAGAGTAGCAAAAGCCAGTTAATGCCCCAGTGATGCTATCAGAAATCATTAACAAAAATCACTAGTCTTCAACAGATTGGTTGAAATTTGGTTCCAAATAGGGGACTTTCATGGTATGCAGAGGACAGTGAGAATTTTGTCTGCTATAATGAGGCTAGTACTGTTTAAAACTGAAATGAAAAGGGAAAGGTAAAGAAATAGAGATACCTAAGGGTTCTCATCTTGCTCAAGAAATATCCAGAAGATAGAAAGCAGAGTCTGAAAAGCAAAATGCCTGGACGAGAGAAGAAAGTAAACAATAGGTTTAACTGCACTAAGGTGCAAAATATTTGGGTTTTGTTGATTTGAATATAAAAGAACTCAGATGTGGTATTTAGGCTTAAGCTAAAAAAGACAAGGAAAATATACACGTGGGATGAATAAACATCAAATATCTGTGTGACTTTTGTTGCAGAGGAAGATTCCCTGGGGAAGAGAAAACACTAGTACTGAGATAGATGCCCAATATTACTAACGTCTGTGCATTAAGTATCTTGACCTGCAAGTTAATTTTATTTCTGTTAACTACACTTGTAAAAAAAATACTTTAAGTAGACACCACATTCTCTTTTGTCTTATCAGCACAACTAGTCAAAAACAAATATACACAGAGGTCTGAACAATATCCCAGCTGGGAAATCCCTTCTCTTCTTTCCAGTACTCTCCTGAATTTGAGCATGGCCTAGGAGACAGAGCATAGGCTTTCCGTGTCCCTGTGGTTTCAATCACAGCATGTGCTAAGGAATGTTCATTTCCCGCAGGCAGGGACAAAGAAGAAAGGTCTACTTTATTCTAGCCCATCTATTTAATTCCCCCAGTAGATGCAGTGTTCACCATTTTACAGAACAGCTGCTTAGGACAAATGCAAACACTGTGTTTGTCCTGTGGTATTCAAATTATCACCCCAGAGAAACTCCATGCCTCCTTTCAACAAAAGAAGGTATTTTTCAGATGCATTATTTCCCCATATATCAAACACAGAGAGAAAACTGGTTGAAAATAATCTCAATGCAACTTTATCAAGACAGGGAAGAGAAAAGTCCTTCTAAAAGGAAAACCATTAAGATAAATCAGGAAAGACCTCTCTTATCATCATTAAATAGTAATTGAAGAAGAGGATTAAACTTAGCCAAGTCACTTATGCTATTAATGACCTAATTTTTTTAAGCAATCTTTATCATATCCCTTGATGTTCCAGACACAATGCAAGCTGTTAGACCCCTTCTCTCCTGAATCGGAACGCCTTCCAAGAAACTGGTGTGTTCCTTCTTTTCTGAAACTTATACCTAACCCCAAATCAGGAGTCAAAATCAGCTCAGCAACCTGTATTCACAAGACAAAGAATCTTAAGTCCTACTTAAATTCCTTTTATTACTGGCTTTCACCATTAGCCTCCGGGCCCTTTGATAGCCAGCAAAAAGCTCTGTTCTTGAGTTTGTCCACCCCTATTCTTGCATGTGCCCTTCAGGCTATTGGCAACTGTTCCAGGCTGGGAGCACAGCTGTCCACTAGAATGCTTTTCACTTGATACCTGTTCATCATGCTAAGACCAGCTTGGATCCTCAACTGTGAGACTGACTGGAACACTCTATTACTTGAGGACCAACATTTGTGAAATATACTGAACTTGGAGAACTCTCAGGTCCAGAGTTCCATGATGTTCAGAGAGGAATATTTTCTTAATTTTGTATTGTATTTTTGTATATGTGGTAGAAGTCAGAGAGGGGGGAGAAAAGGGAGCTAATGCAGATTGATATTACAGTCAGAAAGCAGATGATAATGGCTATAAAGAGGTTCAAAGCTTTTAAGTTTTTATAACATGAACTACATAACAAGGTATGTGCTTTAAAACAGCATTAATTTTAAAAATGCAAGCTGTCCCCTTATTTCCTGCAAAGTCATCAAACACTAAGACAGAAAAGAAGGATGAACTCAGTGGGATAGCTCAGTGTTAAATAAGAACTGGTCTGGTTTCTCTCATGAATTCACCGTCATGTAAACTGTGTGAGCTCTCTACCAACAGAGCAAAAGTTTAATCCAGAGAATAAGTTTATGTATCAATTTCTGTGACTCTCTAAAGCTCATTCAAGCACGTAGCAAAAAGGACAAGAATGGATGGCAGAAACTTCTCTAGCTGCCTGGATCCTCAAGGCTCTGACTTCCTCCTGTTTCTGCCTGTCACCCTCTCCCAGAACAAATTAAAAACAAGAAAGAAAACTCAGTGCTGCTGCTGTGCACAACAAGGTTCAGCAAGCCTCCTGATCACCTGAAGAATGTGACAGCCCATGCAGTTAGGAGAGAGACAAAGCCTAGAGCTCCAGTTGGAGTGTGGCAGCAAAGGGGCTGCCAAGGAAGGAGCAGGCTGCAAACAGAATCTTTTCCCCGAGAGCTTGTTCTTCTGCGCAAAGGCTAGCTGTCCGGGGCGAAAGTTAAGCTTGAGGTAACAAGCTCTATTAGGTACTATGAGATTAACAAAGTTTCAGCTATGCTGCCTGCATACTGATACAAGGTTATTCCCCCCTCTGCCTCCTTTTAAGGAAAGTAAGTCAGTATTGGAACAAGTGGAACTAAAATCACAATAAACAAGACTATTTTGATCTGACATTAATTGTATAGTAGAGCTTGTTTCATGCAACGAGCAAATTGTGCATGCCAAAGTTTAAGAAAAGTGAATATAATAAATAGTCAGAACTTTTTTGTTCCCACCTACTTTTATTTCAAGAAATCCTTAGAACTTCTCACCTGAACTCTTAAAAAAAACCCCACAAAACACCACACATGCAAGTCCCTATCTTGTACACTAACATAGTGAAAAAGGATGTTGCAAGGCTGCTGCCCAATTTTCTTTTTCAGCATCCCTCTTCTAGGCAGAATATGTTCACAGTAGAAATGCCATTACTCCACTTCTATTCAATGCCAAAAATGTACGTATACAAGCCTCGAAGTCCATAATGCTCTGTTTGATAATGAAGCAGGACAGGCAGACTTGACTATATTCCATAAACCTCGCCTAGCTGGTACTTTTTCCTGTTGTTACTCATCGGCGGTGTAGGATTTTCAAGAGCTGCAAAGAATCAGCTGCCGTTGGATAAAGGGGATCGAGGGATCTCTGTCCCACCACTGCCCCAGGAACATATTCCTTCCAGCTGCCTCAGGTATCTCTGTGTTTTGCCACTGCCGCAGTTGCAAAAAAAAAAAAAAACCATCCGGATCTTCCCCACCCCTGTAATCCCAGTAGCTCCCCCTTTGCATCTCAGCTCTGTGGCCAGAAACACTCTTGAGTTCCTCTTATTAATACTGAAGCTTGCATTAAGTGCTTGACCTTCTCTTCAAAGGATTCAGACGACCACCTGCCTGACACATCTCATCACCCCTGTAATCCCAGTAGCTCCCCCTTTGCATCTCAGCTCTGTGGCCAGAAACACTCTTGAGTTCCTCTTATTAATACTGAAGCTTGCATTAAGTGCTTGACCTTCTCTTCAAAGGATTCAGACGACCACCTGCCTGACACATCTCAT
>NW_010552869.1:0-276 GCF_000687285.1 Phaethon lepturus
GCTGCTGCGAGGCCTCAGGAAACGGCGCTTCTGCCTGGCGGGGTGGCGGCAGGTTGAAAATCCTAAGCCGAAAAACGATCGGAAAAGGGGAAAGCGCGGCTCCAGGCCCCTGCTGCCACCCGGACCCCCTCCATCCCGAGGGAAAGCCCTTTCCCGGGGGCCGGGGGGACCCAGGGGCTGTGTTTGGGCCAGACGGGAACTGGGCGTCTTGTGAAATTGGCTGTCCCAATCTCGCTTCCTCCTTTCGCAGGTTCCCTGCCCCCTTCTCGGGGCTGG
>NW_010552869.1:325-566 GCF_000687285.1 Phaethon lepturus
CCAAGCACGTTCCTTGACTTGGGATTCAATTTTTCCACCTCTTGAGCTTGTGAGATCAGTGACGGAGCAGGAGGTGACGGGTTGGGAATCTCCTGGTGGGGCACGATCCAGATCTGGCAGGTTGCCACAGCTACGGCAATGCCGTGAGCAAACCAGTTTTGGGCTGGACATCCCAAACTGGGAGAGCTGGTGGGGCAAAGCCTGGCAGAAAAGCCAATGGTGGAGCCCGTGGGATCCCAAC
>NW_010552869.1:687-961 GCF_000687285.1 Phaethon lepturus
CAGGGCGACGGGAGGGTTGTCCCAGTGCCAAGTGGTTTGGGACGTGCCGAGGTGGCTTTTTGGGATGGAGCGGACGAACGGGAGCGTCTTTGCTGCCGGGACGGGCATCCTCGGATGCTCCCGCTTGGAGCAGCCGGGATTTTTTTCCCCTTTTGCACAATGAGAGGTAGAAATTGGGAATATATAAATGAAATTGTGAGTCGAGAGTGAGGTGGAGGTGAATCCGAAAATAGCTGGGAGGGTTCGGCTGGAGCCTGGGGACGGGGGCTGATGG
>NW_010552870.1:0-4564 GCF_000687285.1 Phaethon lepturus
GACATTTGCTCCTCAGCAGGCAAACAGCAGAGAGCAAGAGGAGCCAATGGAAAAGTCCAGTCGCCAGGAGGAAATAAAACCGCTCGCAAAATAGATCTACAGCTGACAACCAAACCCAGATCCACCCCCAGCCTCCCCCCGCAAGGAAAAGTACGGCTGGGAGGCAGACAAGGCGATGGCTCCACAACCGTGCTGGAAGCAGAAGCACAACCTCCTCTCTGGACTGCCGGCACTTAAATCATCTGAACAGCCCCAGTATTAAATGAGAAACCGCGAACGCTGATGAGTCAGTCATCTGTCCAGCTGCCAAGTGTCGTGGCCGGGAGGATATATCACCCATCCCTTGGTGTGCTGATGTCTCCGATCAAGGGTGGGGGGATCGCAATGCCTGGGAGATACCCAAGGTGAATGCTCAAAGACAGCTGTGTAGGGCCAGCTACATGCAGCCTGCCCTGCCACACAGACAAGAGGTGAAACGCAACCAGCTCTCAAACATCTCAAAGGGTTAAGGGTTTGTCTTTGCTCTCCCTTTTCAAACCACATTTACCAACCAGAACATGGGTACTACACTGCTCCCCAGGTCAGCTAGAGCTACTAATTACAACAGATCAGGGTTAAGCTGAAACTTCCCTTCACAAGGCAACAAAGCCATTCGATGCTGTAAAGCCAGAGTACAGACACACAAGGCAAGATCACAGGTCCCGATCCTCTGAGTCCCAGCTTCATCAGTGAAATTTATCCGTGCCATGACAGTAACTCCAATTTCATAGCTGCTTCGTGGAAAGTGGGAAGGACAGGGAGAACTTGGAAGAGGAGACGAGGTGCCTCTGCAGTGAGCTGATTCTTTGCCCCTCACATGTTAATTCTGGAGTGTGAAAGGCTCCAACTCCTGCCAGATGTACTTCCAAGGGTCTCGCCCAAAGCCTCTCCAACGCACTCCTACCACCTTCCTGCAGCTTTGCCTGCAGTGCATACTGCATAAGCTATGTACAGGCAGAAGAGCTTCAAACAGCTGAATACTAACCTGGCAATAAGCATAAATCTAGTTTTTTCCCCGTTGGCTGCAGAGATGTGATCTGAAGCTCCCCAGACTGACTTCTACCTTTAACAACTCAAACCCCTGTAAATAGCTTCCCAGATGACCAGGTTCCAAAGTCCTGATCAGCTGCTGTTCCTGAGTTTCTGGAAGAGCAACCAGCATGTGGAATTTCTGCTGAACACAGCCCCAGAAGATAACGCAGCTCACTCTCAGCACTTCAGATGATTTTCACTGATGTTGTTTGCCACTTAATTCTATACCCCAGAGCTTTTCAGTTCCTTTCAGCTGCCATATGCACACTGCAGCCAAGGCTCCGCACTGAGTAACGCATCTGTGTGGGGTCTTGGACATCAGGGAGGTTATTCTATGATATACATTGATCCAAAACCTGGTCTTTAAGAGAAATCAAGCCAAACTCCTGTCAACTCAAGGATTCCCTCTGGATTGACTGCTATAAGCACAGAAGTTAGCTGACCATCTCGAGATCACATTGCAAAGGAGGATCTAACATTAATCACAAAAAAGGCACAATTAAGTCTTTTCTTTTAGTGCCTAACTATGGTAAATTATGCCAGAGCATACTTTCACCAGGCCAGCTCCAGCCAAGTTCTAGCCCAAGTGAGTTTTCTTATTGCTGTGAGGCCAGGACAGCATTCTAAAACTGGACTTTCAGGGAGGGAAAAAAAAAAAAATTAAGAATCATCCACTCTCTTATCATAATGCACACTTTAAAGTGGGGAGCCAGGGGCCTAACTCCAAATGTGGGCGCTTATAATTGCATTTGAAAGAGACTGTCACACACAGTAATCTCCAGTGATTATTAAGTGCCTGTTTAAAGGAGCACGTTGTTTCCTTTCCCGGAGGGGAGGCCAAGTGCTACGGCTGCACAGCCATGGACGCACCGACTGCCATGTGGAAAGGGCACCTTTACACAGAGCCACCACCCTGTCTTACAATCCCCACGGCTCCCACTGCCCCAGGTCCCCGCAGGCAGGCCCACCGCCACCCTGCACGCACTGAAAGCTAAGGACACTCATCTCTATACACAACCATCCTCTTCAAACGTCAGACACTTGTGGTTAGGGTGAGGTTGTTTTTTTTTAAACTCCACATGATTCTTTTCAAACCCAATTAATCCAGCTCCTGTGGCCTTGGATCATGTGTCAGAGCCATGAAACAAAGCAAATATTTACCCCTGTCCTTTATTAGCGTTAAGAAATTGTAGTAAAATCCAATTATATCAGTACCTCTGTAAACACAATTTCTGCTCTGTATTTGCATCTGAGTTTCTTCTCCCATCTGCAGTAGCAGCGACATTTTTAATATATTCTCTCTTATTGTCATGTATGAAATCATTCAGAATTGTAAAAGTTTGGCACATTTGTTTATTCTGGATGAAGGTTCAGTAAGACAAATATTGCATTTGCCTATTAGGTGAAGATGTATTTATCAATTACATAGGAACTTTAAGACATGTTGCACATCAATGTCTTAGAAAGAAGTGCTCCTGCACTGCACACAGATCTCCCGACATCAGCACAGAGAATTTGCAAGCCCCCTCCCTGCCCAAACGTAGGGATTCTGAGCTACAGAAATGCCACAGCAACCCAGCTGCCTCTTCAAAGCAGTAGTGGTATAAAAAAAAAAAAAATCATGAACAAGCTTGTTTATTGCATAGTCTTCAAATACTACTGAAAAAAAAATCCCAAAGTGGTTTATAGCTAAATACAGAAGTACAGCTTTATTTTTATCTTCCCTTTCCTTCCTTCCTCCAAAACCATGCACCACTAAAAACGCACGCTGCAATCAGCATATGGAAACCTCAACACTATTCCACTTTCTCGCTACGCCACCGTCTCTCCCCCAGCTTGGCCAGCTCCCCGGCAGCGATCGGCACGCCGTGAGGGGGACACCCCACCGCTCAGCCTCTTGGGAACATGGGAACTGGGATCAAGCCGAGTTTGATCGAAACCAGATCTCCCCGTTGATCTCTCCCACCGTTAAACTGCAGCTAGACACAAGCGCCGTCCCGGTTTAGCAAACACAGCTGCCCCTTGCAGCACGCTCTAGCAGGAGCCTCAGAGCTGCACCAACCCTGGGTTTCTTCAATAAGCTTTCTCATGCATGGGCTGGCTGCAATCCCGTTCTTCCCTTGCTGTATTTCCACCCGGGGCACACAGGAAAGCTACGCTGCTGACAGCACCATCCCCTGAGACTGGAAACGCAGGCAGAAGAGCAGTGACAGCCCATGCATCTGCCTGTGCCGGCCGGGGTTGCAGCCGCCGCAGGGGCTCTGCGACGCACGTGCCCTGCGGAGCTCCTCAGCGGCCGCTCAGGTTCACAGCGCCCAACAGACAGCTTTGCCTCAGAGGAAACACCGCGGGCTGGGAGCTTGTTGCAATGTATTTTAGGATTTTTGTTATTATGTTTTACTATACATGTCAAAGAAGAGGAAGGACACAACCCAAGTTCCTCTTTGCTTCCTTGCCTGCCGCACACCACAGAAACCACTGAGCATCCTCCTGCTTCCCACCATGAACCACCCAGGGTCAGCCACAGATCCCACAGTCCTACGTTCTGGTACCTGCATGAAGGAACTGCCCAAAGCTGCCAAGCACCCTCAGGAGCTCCAAAGCTCTCGGTGACACCCCCTGCTCTGTCTGCACCAAAAATCACTAAAGACCCTCCCAGAATGCCCTTCCTCTCCTCCTGCTAGAGGCTGGGGTGTGCGAACAGAGGAAACTGCTGCACCTACATTTGGGTCAAATTCTTGCATAACCTACAGACTAAATCCCACCTCTCCCCCTGCTCCGTGCGGTAAAAGGAGCCAGAGGCAGCTGGCAGCTGTCTGTCCTGGCTCCATCCTTTCCCCAGGATTAGTCCGGGAGTCTGGATGTGCAGCCAGCAAAGCAAGTACCTCATGCCCAAGCTCAACATCCCCCGCCCAGGCAAAGCCACTTTTCCTCAAGCTTCGGTAGGCAGCACGTACTGCGACACGCAGCCAGCCGCTGCTGTGCCTCCTATCTCCTTCAAGGGGACAGAAGGGGCAACCCCGGGCTGAGAGCAGTGGTGGAGCAAGAGTCATGCGCAGGGTCGGACCCTTCACCGCTCTTGGCAGAGATGCGGGGCTGCAGCACAACCTGGTGTGAGAGAGGCAAAGGCAGCCTGGCTGCCGCCAAGGCTAGGCTGGCCCCAGCCTTTTGGGCGGCCAGTGGGCCCAGGTGGGGCAGGAGCCTCCAGCTGCTCTTCACTGGCCTAAACCCATTGCAGGGCAATGGGACACTCCTCACGAGGGCTCCTGCAGCGCAGCCGTGGCTGCAGCGCCTGGCCCTGCATCCCTGGCCCTCAGTGGAGGCAAGCTCAGCCACCGCCGGGCTCTCAGCGGCTCTCCGATGAATAAAGCCATACAGGAAATTCTGCCCTTTCTTTTTCTATATTTATTAAAATATATACAATCATCTTCTATTTGCTTCCCCTCCCACAGCTCTTATGGTTACCAGGTTACAGTTGTTCCCCCCCCCCCCC
>NW_010552870.1:4792-6537 GCF_000687285.1 Phaethon lepturus
GCCAGAGGAGAGGGCAAGGACCACGCAGGGGAGGAAAGCAGCAGATCTCACGCGCGTGGGCGAGCGCACGTGCAGGCTAAGTCCCACGGCAGGTGTGCCTCGCACACCGGCTCAGCATCGCCCTTCCCCAGACACCAACCTCGGCAGCTTTCAAGACAGGGTTTCCCCACAGGGACGTCGCCGTGGAAGAGTTGGGGTGCTCGTTTCAGGCCCAGAGCTGCTTCCTCTGCCACTGCCTCGGCAGCAGCGCTGTTCCTTCTCTCCCCGTGAGCACCAGCTAACATCACCGCCAGTCACGTCTCAGCTTGGCGGAGGAAGAGGCCCAGATTCTTATCACGCCGTCCCCCCCTCTCCCTCTCCAGAGGTCAACGGTCACTCATCGATGCCATTCATAGAGATCAGCTGTCCTGGAACACAGACAACCTGTCCAGAGCCATGGGAGGACCTTCTACACCAAGGTGTGGCCTGAATGGCCTTCTGAGAGGGGCCACGGTGGGGAGAAGCACACGCACAGGTCAAGTGGCAGGGTTCTTCCCCCCAAAACACAACGTTAAAAACATCTCTTCCGTTTTCTAAGCACAAGCCCCATGACCAAGTGATAAGTCATTGCAGTCCGAATGACTCCCAACCTTGAAGATAATCAACTAGAAGCACAAATGCTGCCAGCTCTACGAGCAGAGCCTGCCCCTGCCACACCTGCATGGAACAACCACGCGAAAGGAGCATTTATTGCAGGCAACCCCACAGACCAAACCAAGGGGACAGGAATGATGAACCAATGAGCTTGGAAAGTTACTCTCTGATAATGTATGAAAAAGAGCTACAAAGACCAGCACTAAAGCCCCAGGCACTAACACCCTGAGCTTGATACAGAAAAGGGGAATCGGGGAAAGATGGGGAGTCTCTTTCCTTTAATAAGATCATTTTCTCTACTTCACAAACACTTCTGTGTCCACAAGCAACTGCCTTCCATTTCATTTAATTGTTTTATCAGCTTCTTGTTACTTGTACAATGCTCATGGATTTCATACTTTTTGATTCAAAGAGTTTGAAGAGCTCCAAGGGATGTGAATAGGCCCAGAATATCATCCAAGTCTTGATTTCCAAATACTGCGAGCAGCTTTGGCCCAAGTCGTGCTTTGTGGGTACAACAGCTGCAGAACACACACACCTACATACACGCAATATATGAAGCGCTCGGTCTCCCAGATTAACCTCCTGCATCTAAATTTGCACCTCCATGGACAGCTGGACTGTCCACATCAGGGGCTGCTGTTACTCACAACTTCCACAGAACTGCTGAGCCCTGTGACAAATCCATCCATCGCTTCGCTTTCAACCTGCAGAGGTAATTTAGCACCACAGGCCTCACGGAAAAATTAGCATTTAGTGTGTTTCACGTTGAAAACGAACAGGAAGCGTGAGTCAGTGCAAAGATCCACAAGCCTTCCCCCCGCCGGCAAAGCTATTTTCTAGAAGATAAAAGTAGCAATTGTACCTTCCAGGTCCAGAGCCATTTTTCTTATTAGACAACCCTGTATTAGCAATTCAGCCCCATGTCTCCCCATTCCCTCCCGGCCCGATGCACACGTATGCTTTGTACAACAGGGTGAAACTCGGGGAAGGCGAAGCCCCGCTGAGCGGTCTCTTCACTCTTCTTTGATCCCAGCAGCAGCACGTCGAGCACACGAGTGGCACAGGCAAGCAGCGTCCTCACCCCGCGGGCCGGCGATCCATCGGTGCCC
>NW_010552871.1:0-18561 GCF_000687285.1 Phaethon lepturus
CCCCTCCGTATCCCTCAAAAGGGAGTTGCCTACGACAATTACCCTCCATTTTTCTTAACAGAGGATGTCTTGATGTGTGGGGCTGGCTAACTCACCTTAGGCAATCCCCTGGGATGGACCTTCCTCACGGTCCTCATGTTCCTGTCCCTCAAATTCCAGAGCCCCATACCTGTTGTACATTTCTCTATTAGAGATTTAATTTATTCTCCAGATTTTTCAGGACACATTTACAGATGACAATAGCACTTTTCCTATCAATTTCTTAATAAATTTGTTTTAATTAATTTTTAAGAAAAAAGATGTTAAATATTCTTTCTTCGTACACATTGCTCAAAAAAAAACTGAAAGAAAAAGACCAGTCTCCCTTAACTGCACACAGAGGAAGTCTTAGAGATACCCATTTTGAAGAGAGACCAGTTTTGAAGCTTTCTCTGGGTAACTGAGAGAAACCTCCGATCCATCTCCCTCTCACACTCCCTGATGCTCCTCAACCTCTCCACCTCCTCTCTCAGCTCTGCCCCAGGCTGAGCAGGTCGCTCACCTGGCCGCACAGCACACACATGGTGTCTCCGCTGGTCTCTGGCACAAGTGACCGGCTCAGGCCCTCCCTGCAGCCAGACACCTGGACAGCCCCTGCTTGAGCGGGAGCTCGGTCTGGGTCGCTGTATTCCTTCTGGCCTTGGTTTTCAGCCGAGTGGCAGCTATGGCTGAGTCTCATTTGGGAGGCTGATGGCCACTCATCAGGGAGCCTCTAGTGCCGGGGGGGACTGCGGTCTGTCCGCACGCCTGTCCTGCCCGCCCTGCCCTGCCTGCGCGAACTGCCGCGCAAACATCACCCCACATCTCTGAGCTGCCACTCTAAGTCTGCAAGTACAACCCAAGGGTCTGGTTTCCCATATGAAAACATGCGGTGTGGTGTTCCTTACAAGAAGTAAATAATTAGTTTTTAAGTTTTAGTTTTGGATACAAGGAGATATTGATATAATCTATTACGACAAAGCTTTAATTTTCACTACCATCAATTAAAAGCACCACTCAATAAATCAGGGATGAAGAGTCTTAATAAACAGTAAGATAAAAAACGACTTATCATGTCTTTCATTTTGATGTATGTACTTAATATTCTCTTTCATCACTGTAAGAAGATAGTGATCTTGCCAAAAGCTAGAGCAGAGAGGGGGAGTAGGACTGATAAACAGCTACCGCTCTGCAGCTAACTGTGGAGTTTCTTTAGCTGCAAGATGTTATTAAAACTGTACCTTCAGCTTCTAAAAAATTTTAATCTGGGTGCCTTTTGGGGAGAGCAAACATTGAGCAGTGGGCTGTCGTTCTCTTTCTGTAGCTCCCACAGCATAAAATAATTAAAACCAATTAGATCTCTCATGCAAAATGTCAGCAGTGACTGTTGTGTGTTGGGCTCCATGCTGACTTGGCAATGCTGTTTTGATGGTGAGAACCTGGCAGTGCTGAGACCCAGCTTTAGCTTGAAGAAAAAACTGGTAATATTCATCCTGAAGATATCCTTGGGGAATAGATGGCTGGACAGACTGGATGATGTTGCCGGCTGAAGTCTGACCTACTTTGCTAATAACCAAGCAGCTTTACTATCTGGACGTTTCATATGATCTATTGGGTTCATATTGTGTCCAAACTACTACGCAAACTGAAAGTAAACAGAGAAACTCTGAACATTTGATTGGTTTGACCTTCATAACAGAAGCTCTGGTTCTTCAACTCAACAGTTTTCTTCAATTAATTGGCTCAGATGAGCTCCTCTATAACAGGATTTATGCAACAATTGCTTTTATTGTGATTATGACTTCACAGTACTGACATTGTAATTGTGGCTGAAAATGCACTTTCAGGGTCCTAACTTCAAATACTTCTGTCATGAGGAAAAAAACACCCCATCTTGTAAAATTAAATTTTATTGTTATTTACTACTTTTTAAATACCACAGCTTGACAACATTCTGTCAGGCAGTAGTGAAGGCTGGCTGCTCCCTAAGGACCAGGGAGTTGAGGCTGACAACACAGTTAGCATGTGGACAGTAGCAGTGTCCTTCAGTACCCAAGGTAGGTAAGCGGGGCAGGTCCAGAGAGAGCAGCCAGCTTCAACCAAGAGTCTGGATCATCGGGCAAGTTGTGGTGATGGTCAAGCTGGGAAGTCTATCAAAAGATTGAGATCAGGTCTGATGAGTGTAAACAGAGGGAGACACAGCCCAGTCATCCCCCAGGCAAGCCCATAGTGACAAGGAAGGTCCTAGATCAAGCTAGGATGTCAGTCCATGGGTCAGGGTCCAAGATGAGCAGGTCCCATGGCCAGGCAGAGGTATGGCTGTGGCTGAGCTGGAGACCAGCACTCCTGTGACAGTGGGGAAGAGAATGGGTGCCCAGGGCTGAACTAAACAGGGCTCCTGGGCCCATAGGCATGGGTGTGGATGAAAGCCTCAGGTGAGGCTGGTTGGGGCCCATGCCCTCAAACAAACAACAAAATTAGTATTACAAACATTGCTTTACACATTTGTATTTTTTCGACATACATCACAACAAACAAAAATAATTTGCCTACTTTATTTTTCAACCTGACACTCATGCATCTAGCTTAATGTGTTTTGCTATTATTTATTCATTCTGTAATGTCCTTTATCTTTATCTATTAACCAACACTGTCAGCACATCAGAACAGGGATCCTCTTCCATCATGGTACTTTGACTCCCATGAACAACTATCTGAAACCAGTAGAACCAATAAAGATATCTACAACCAGCAATTCAGCTACTGCACATCAGTGCACATCTGCACTGATCCAAACGGGAAACTTCAAATCAGGCATCATAGCAGCAGTAGTGATGCCAGGTCAGGTCTGCAAGCAAACTAGTTGTGTTAGTGTGTTACAGCTCTGCTACTTCCAGTTGTAGTCTGGAGATCTCTACATCACCGTAGAGCCATATTCCACTGAGCCTTGCTCAGACTAAAAAACGGCAAGAGGGTTTTTTTGCTTTGTTTTGCTTTGTTTTGAATACTGAATTTGTTCACTCATTCTGAACACCATCTACAATTCAGTGCTTTTCCAATCAACATCTTTGGTTCCTATGAATTCAAAATTAAGCTGTTGTTCATAAGCCTATGAAGGACTGTGCCAGAACTTTATCTAGGCTATCTATGCTATACTTTCTGTAAAAAGGCTGTTATCTAGACAGAGCCTGTAGAGGTTTGTATTTTATATACAGTGATTGCAAGTACAGAAATCCAAACATTTTAACATAGCAGTCTTTAATTGCTAGGAGGTAGGACATTATATCCAATGTTATCTCCAAATTAAAAAGATACCACCTATTTTTTGTGAAACAGAAAGAAAACAGATGAAAAATCTATTTTAGCTCAATGTTAGCTATGACAAATGTTGACCTTCAGGACACAACTGAAGGTTTATCTTTCTGTCTTTTCTGGGATGACTGGGTAAGTCACAGCACTGGGAAGGATGTGTTTGGGATTTGTGGGAATGTTTGATGGGGACTTTTGTCAGTCCAGTGCAATAGTCTTCCTCTTTTTAACTGTGGCATGTGCAACTGGGTGTTCATGTAAGTCTGTTTTCATAAGCTTAGATGTAAATATCTTAAAAAATGAATAGCTGAAAAGTAAAAATTAAAGGTACAAAAGTTAACACTATATGAAATAACAGGAAGTATTCATATGCACAAGAAGGTTTGAGTTACAGCTGCTGGAGGAAACATAGCTCTAAACCTCACACTTGAACAGGAATATTTATTGCAGTTTCAATTGCAATGTATATTCCTTATGAAAGAGAAGTCTAATACATCAGTGGTGAGCAACAGCACAGATACAGCTGCTTTGCCACTATGTTCTTCCAGTTTTACACCACTATAACTCCCTTTATTTACCGTATATTTTTTACTGATAAAGATGGTTACAGCCCATAAAAATAAATTGCCTAATATTTTCTGTTGCAAAAGATTCTTGGGACATTTTCTGGAGAAACTCCTACTGCTGGCATTAAGCAGACCTTTCAAAACCAACAAGTAAGAAGCCTCTGGACTCAGGAAATACTCTGTGAAATCCTTTTCAGGTTAACCTGGCACATAATATTTAAAAAATAAATATCCAATTGTCTTGTTTGCATTGTGAGCCCAAATCATGCTAAAGGGTAGCTGAACATAAATCCTCCAGTCTGACTCATGAGGGCAGGAGACCTCTGCAGAGGGATCTGGACAGGATGGATGAATGGGCAGAGGTCAACTGTATGAGGTTTAATAAGGCCAAGTGCCGGGTCCTGCACTTGGGTCACAACAACCCCATGCAACGCTACAGGCTTGGGGAGGAGTGGCTGGAGAGCAGCCCGGCGGAAAGGGACCTGGAGGTGCTGGTTGACAGCCGGCTGAACATGAGCCGGCAGTGTGTCCAGGTGGCCAAGAAGGCCAACAGCGTCCTGGCCTGTATCAGAAATAGTGTGGCCAGCAGAAGCAGGGAAGTGATTGTGCCCCTGTACTCGGCACTGGTGAGGCCACACCTTAAATACTGTGTTCAGTGTTGGGCCCCTCACTACAAGAAGGACGTTGAGGTGCTGGAGCGTGTCCAGAGAAGGGCAACGAAGCCGGTGAGGGGAAAAATTTCTTTACAGAGAGAGTGATCAAGCACTGAAACCAGCTGCCCAGGGAGGTGGTGGGGTCACCATCACTGCAAGTGTTCAAAAAACATGTAGATGTGGCACTTGGGGCCATGGTTTAGTGGGCATGGTGGTGTTGGTTTGATGGTTGGCCTTGATGATCTTGAAGGTCTTTTCCAACCTTAATGATTCTCTGATTCTGCAATTCTGTGACTCAGGGTCCACAAGGCCACCAAACTAAATGCCATCAAGTGAGGCAGCACAACAGTGTCATGCTCTCCAGGAGCAGACGGCTCAGCAGCCCCGAGTGGTGCAGGGTGACAGTCTCCTTTGGTTAGTCTTCGTATCTTCGAAAGTTCAAGCTCAGATGATGATATGCACTGATGTGTTGTTAGGCTTCTAAAGCAACAGAGGGAATTATACTAAATGCAAACCCTCACAGCAAAAGAACCCTTCATCATAAGTTGCCAAATCACAAACTTGGAAATCAACAAATGCCAAATGTAGGTTTTTATGCTGCTTTTACATTTTCTGTATCTATGACGCTACAGTCTTAATTGCTGTGTAACATCCCATGTTTCCAAAAACACTTGCTTTATTCAATGCACATACCAGATGCTACTCAGGGAATTCATATGTAATTGTGCAGCGAATGCAGCTATTAAGAGGTTTGCTGAGAGTAAGGTAAAGGACTTTGGGAAGTAAAGTAAGTCATTGATGTTAAAGCAGGTGAACTTGATATTAAAATTATGTGTATTTTCTCCATGTCTTTGCCATTTGCAGACTTTTGGAAATCATAAACCAAATCATACTAAAATATGAACAGCCAGAAAAAGTTCTAGGTTCCTCTATGGCTGGACGTATCTCCAGATCACTAGGAGTGACAGGCAACAGAGCTGACCATTTCTTACTGCAGCTCACATCTACAAAATGGCCACTCAGGACCTCTGCAGCAGGTCAGTGCAGACTAGATGCAGCAGCATGTGAACTGGAAGGCTCTGTCACTATTCCATAAAGGTGATGACTATTCTGAGGGATGGATACACTCTGTGGGGCACCTTACAACCTGTATCGTTCTCATACTCCACTTGATTACACTGAGAGGCTTTTGGAGAACATTATGGCTCATTTCAAGCCTGCACAATTGTTTACACTGGGAACTGAGTGGTACTAAGTGGAAAAGATTGTGTGCACCTGGACTTCATCCCACCGTGGAGCTGAACCTTGGCTAGGGCAGTCATGAATCTGGGAGCATTCAACAAAACCTATGATCTGGGAGCATTCCCAAGCCACAGGAGGTAGCCATCGTCTGAATGAGTGAAGATAAGAGCCTTTAATCTTTGTTTCCACATTTATAAAAGTGGATTTTTATTAGCACAATTTATGTCATGAAAGTAGGACATCCATGAGTGGACCCTCAAAGGACATGTAGAACAGAAAGAGCTTTGAAACAGGCAAGCCACCCCTGTGTGGGAAAAGTACATCAGGACAATGAATTGTAGCATGTCAGTCTGCCTTACCTTTCCACATTGGCCTTGAGATTACATAGGAAGAGAGAACATAAGTGGAAAGCATCGGGAGATAAAAGGAAAAGACCAGGTGAAGGAAATGGAGCACTGATGAAAAGTGAAATGAGAAGAAGATGTAAAAGTGACAGAGGATACATCTACTTTCCCCTGTCTTTCCCTTCCATTAACCAAAAATGTCCTGTGTCATCTTCATTTATAGGTGTCTGATTACCCTTCCATTTATATTGTTGACTTTGTTCCTGCTCTCCACACCATGAAAAAGCAAAAGCCACAGCACTGCTAGAATACTACAGGGAAACATCAAACTGGGGCCGAAGCAATGTCAAAGACCCACTTGATGGATTCTTGTAGTATCAGAATAAAACCATACCCTTGCTGGTGAGTGCTTAGGCTGAGTGATCCCACTGGATTATCTGTGTAAATGAATGTGTGTCACTGCCCACAAAATTTCACAGCTGAGTCCGTATTCAAAATCTGTAAAATGTACACAGTACCTTACAAATAGGAGAGCAGTCAGAAAAAAACCAAACCCAAACAAAACAAACCTATATATCTAGTGTAGATTTGCATAACTCCACACAGACTTAACTTCTTAACTGTATTAATTTACACTGGTTGCAGATCAGCCTGGGATCTCTCCACCTGAAGCTTACACATGAAAAACCTTATTCTGCATTTCTTGCATTCCTGAAATTCACATTAAATTAAGAATTTATGAAAGGAAGGCTTAAAGTCTAAATTAAACCATTAATTCTCTCTTGTGCTAACAGATCATAGCAGATTAGGGGGGAAGAAAGCAAGACAGGGAATAGAAGCAGATTGTTTTTGTGAAACATAATTTATCTTTGACAATACGCTCTTTGGGAGGTGGGGGCAGGCCATCATTGATTTTTTCTTAAAGTCATTGGGTGTGGAAATCCTGGAACAGAGACTAATGGTAAAACCTCTGCATTTTTTTCCTTTTATTATTAAATCATCAACAATATGTAACCTGAACAGCAGCTCTGAGAAAGAACTATGCTTCTCTGTTTTTTCTATCTGCATTAATTGTTCTAATAAAGGATATTATTATCTCCCCACAAACTTCCTCAGTAAGAAGCAAACTGCATGTGTGTATTCGTGTGCTTAATTATCTTAGTTGTCTTGCTGGAGCTGTGTGATTTTCTTACAAGAAGAGTTTGCAAAGCAGCTTGGCACTGGATATGAAAGAGAAAGGAGGGGAAAGGAGAGTGAAAAAGGAGGGATGGAGACTCTGTGGATGCATTTTGGCTGAGTTAGCAAAAATCTTGGCAATGCATCTGAAAAATCTAGAAAATATTGCTGAAGAAGGAGTGGGCATGGGGGAACTGACGGTCATACTTGGGATAAAGAGGAACTGCTGCATTCCATCTGACCTTTCTGCTGTGGAAACTGTATTTGCTGGTCACTGGGAGAAAGGGAAGAGCTCCCTTTCATGTCTCCATGGGCAAGGTTTCCAGCCTGGCAGTATCAGAAGTAGGGGGCTTGGTGAAAGGCGGGGGTGGTAGCAGACACCACTTTTGGGGAGGGCTGAGGACATAAACTTCAGAGCAGTGTCAGAAGAGGACAGATAGCAGGGGAGACGGTAAAGAGAGGAATCCATCTTGCTTCAAGGTGAAACCAGTATGTGACCAAGGTGACAGACTGCAGGGCCATGGGGCCAGGCCATCATAACGCCAGTGTGGAAGGAAAAGCCACATACCACGTGTATCTATAGTCAGTGCAGTTGTGACACTGCCCAGTGGCCCAAGACAGACACTAGTAACAAACCCACTACTTCTCCAACACCATCCTTCAGCCCTTACATACACTTACCACTCATTTTAAACAACTACAGCAGAGATGTTTATACTCATGCTAGTCAGATGACATATGTTTGTAGTCAAAAGAGAGAAAGGGGTACCATTAGCACACAACTCATGTGAGCTATTTTAGACACCTGTAGTGTGGTGAGTCATACCTTGAAAGTGCCTATTCTTCCTTGCTGCCTCTAAAGGAAATTCAACTTGGTGAAATGTTCCTATGTTTGGTGAGGTGAACCTAACCTTTTCAGCTCACTTTTTTAGTCATTCAGAGACAAATATGTCAGATATGTTCACTTTTTTAAGTGGAGAAGTAGCCCCATATTCATCCATTTCCACCACAGATTGTATTTCCTCAACTTAATCCTATGAGACAGACCAGTCATTTTGGTTATGCTGTTTACCTGACTGAAATGGCTAAGACTTGTTTGCGTATAACCAAGGGCTCTGCAGCTCGAGCTAACACCTACAGCAGACGTTACATAGGTGCCTGTATCCATTATGAAAGGAAAACTTTCAATCGTTCAAGTGATGTGGTTAAAATCGTGGCTGAAGAAGTATTGCTTAATCACTCTGCATAGGTGTGCCACTCATCTACTCAGAGCTCAATTAAAGTACACAATGGAAGACTATTAATGAACAATTCCTTAAATTCTGAACAGAACACTTATGGCTTGATAAATAGTCACATTTTATTGGGCATTCTTTTTAAATGCGCTCTTTGAATATAGATAAAGAAGCAGAGCCAGTTGACTTGCAGATGTTGCTTTCATTAATGGATTAATGTGATGTGTAATAGATTACCCTGATTGCCATTAAATCAAACTTCAATAGATTAGCTGGCATATTTAACAAACTTAGTCATTTTCTATGTAATGATGACAAGATGACTCATCCATATGACTCTTCATAGACAGAAGTAGCATCTTTGTGCACTGGAAGACAGTTGGCTCCTTTATCACCTCTACAGCTTGACTTTAGTTTGAGGCCTGCTGGTTGATATTATTTTGTCTTGGCTAGTGTAACAAGGGTGACCAGAGGATACAATATGAGGGGAATGTGGTCTTAGAAACCTCTTTGTGAAATTCCCTCCATGCTTCCCTCACAGACAGTCAAGTCTGTCTAGCTCTGGGTAAAACCACTGGTACCTCCCTGGAGAAATGTAGCTCAAGGCCAAATTCAACACAAGACTGTTTCGGTCTTTATTACGGGCATCAGTGCCACAGAACAGCAGGAGGCCCAAGAATTTTTTCTCTTAAGAAGTTGGTGCTGAGATACAAACATGAAAGGTAACTCTGAAAAAACTAGAAGAGTTAACGTGTTTTTAAAAGGCTGTTTGTACTATTTTCCTGCAGTTTATTTTTCTTAAATGGTCCAGTGCTTTTTTTCCCCCACTTAAAATTTTGGTGTGTAATCTAAGAAATAGTGTGTGATTTTTCAGTATAATCTTGTGTTGTCTACTGCCTACAGGGACAAAGTGAAATACCCTATATAACCCTGAATAACCCTATACCATAGGCCTGTTCAAACAGCAGGTGTCCTTGAAGAAAGCATTTCTGTCTTAATGGCAATGTAGTGATGAGATAAAGTGGCATTATAAATAAATATTAATGTATGATGAGACCTTGGAGATAGTTCCAGTATGTTCCTAGATATAGTCTAATACATTATTTTAAAGGACAAAATCTGCTAAGGTACATGGTAGGCATCCTCTCTTATCATCCTGAACGTCCACCTCATCACTGCAGCTCTGCAAAGATACTTACTGCACAGCATTAATAAGAGCAGAAGTGCCTGCATTGTGGAAAACATGAACTAGCTTCATTTTACACTATAAAAGGTCACCAGTGAGGTCCCTTTTGTAAGAGGATCTGAGATATACCCATTTAGACAAAAGACACATTTTAAAGGGATGAAAGAGCCTTTTAAACCTTTTCTTATAACAGTTTATGCAATATCTTCGAAAAGAGAAACTGTATCTTAAGAGAACCTTGAAGTTTCACAGGTGAACTTGCAAAAGGCAGGAGACAGTAAAACTGTGACAATTTTGCACAGCTATAGATCTCTATGAGCTAATTTCATTTTTATCTTGGACTGTTTACCCTAGATGCCTGCACATGTATTTATGGAGCTGTGTTAGGAATGCACTTGGGGATTTACAAATAGGTTCATTGTTGGGCCCAACTCAGCCTCTACAGGTACATGCAGGGATGCGGATGCAGCACGGATAAAGCAGCTTTTTCCAGGTGACCTAAAACATACCACCCAGCGTCAGTACATCAGCATGGGGTTATATCCCTCCTTCCTAACCATTTTCCACCTTCCCTCAAAGCAAATTTACATCTCCTATTTGTCATCCACTTCACTAAGAGAAGGTTCACTCAAACACTGAGTGCTTCTGAAAATCCTGCCCCAGAGGAAAAGGTTGTATAGTTATATCTCAAAGTGAGGATCAGTGGGGACTGCTGTGGTGGGTTGACCCTGTCTGGACACCAGGTGCCCACCCAAGCTGTTCTGTCACTGCCCTCCTCGGCTGGGCAGGGGAGAGAGAATGTAAGGGAAGGCTCATGGATTGAGATCAGGATAGGCAATTACCGTCATGGGCAAAAGAGACAAGACTTGGGGAAAAATTAATTTATTAACAATTATTTTAATTAATTTTATTAATTTATTAACAATCAAATCAGAGTATGGTAACGAGAAATAAAACCAAATCTTAAAAACACCTTCCCCACACCCCTCTCTTCTTCCCAGGCTCAACTTTTCTCCCAAATTTCTCTACCTCCTCCCCATGAGCAGCACAGGGGGACGGGGAATGGGGGTTGTGGTCAGTTCCTCACACGTTGTCTCTGCAGCTCCTTCCTCCTCAGTGGGAGGACTCCTCACACTCTTCCTCTGCTCCACTGTGGGATCCCTCCCATGGAAGACTGTCCTCCATGAACTTCTCCAATATGTGTCCTTCCCACAGGCTGCAGTTCTTCATGAACTGCTCCAGCCTGGGTCCCTTCCATGGGGTCACAAGTCCTGCCAGCAACCCTGCTCCAGCCTGGGCTCCTCTTTCCACAGAGCCACAGGTTCTGCCAGGAGTCTGCTCCAACATAGGCTTCCCACAGGGTCACAGCCTCCTTCAGGGCACATCCACCTGCTCTGGCATGAGGTCCTCCCCGGGGTGCAAGTGGAGATCTGCTCCAGCGTGGAGCTCCATGGGCTGCAGGGGCACAGCCAGCCTCACCATGGTCTTCACCAGGGGCTAGAGGGGAATCTCTGCTCTGGCACCTGGAGCCCCTCCTGCCCCTCCTTCTGCTCTGACCTGGGTGTCTGAAGAGTTGTTGCTCTCACACATTCTCACTCCTCTCTCTGGCTGCAATTGCCATCATGCAGCAACTTTTTTCCCTCCTTAACTCTGTTATCCCAGAGGTGCTACCACTGTCACTGATGGGCTTGGCCTCGGCCAGCAACGGGTCCATCTTGGAGACAGCTGGCATTGGCTGTGGCGGACACAGGGGAAGCTTCTAGCAGCTTCTCACAGAAGCCACCCCTGTAGCCCCGCTGCTACCTTGGCAGGGTGGTTGGACCAGATGATCTTCAGAGGTCCCCTCCAACCCCTACCATTCTGTGATTCTGTGATTCTGTGAAAACCTTGCCATGCAAACCCAATAAAACTGCAAATTATTCTGGCTAAGTTTATAACTCTACGTTTTTAGTGTCCTTGTAAATCCATTTTAAAAACCAGAGTCTTCCAGTTTATTTCATTTGTTCAGAAACATCTGAAAGTCTAAAAGTGACAATGTCATCTCTGAGAGTTTCCTTACTCTATGGAGACAGCATTCACCATTTAATTCTGTTAATACCCTCATCAATATGCTTTACATTCATCAAAGTATCCCAGCAGGCAGGAAACATGTAGCGAATGGCTCAGTAAGCCTCATGTCCTTCACCCCATGTTTGTTGAGACGTTAAATCTTCTTCATATCCCCAGTGCATCAACCATTATTTTGGAGGCAGATTTAAAAACCCTTATTCACAGAGGCTTAAATCCTGATCAAAAATTGTCTGAAATCATCAAGGCCTGTGCTGGCTGTTTAGCCCCTTCAGAAGATGCACTTGTCAGCACAGTCTGAGTCATCAGTCTACTCTCACACTGATCATTTATTAGAGTGAAATAAATGAAGGAGCCATGCAATAAGATGGGCCTGATGAGTCAAGATTTTATAGCCAGCATGTGTTCTGCATGTAACACTCATTCATGGAAATTGGACAACAATCCCTCCTTCCTTTCTTCTAGGCAAAATCGAATTTCTCCCTTCTAATTCTACCTCTCTTTCTAGTCTCCAGGCTGGCATCTGGTTGACATAGATTACCAAAGGGACCTTGAGGCAGGAGGTCAGCCAGGGGCGCTGCTGGAGACTTCAGCAGTGCAAAGCAGCTGCAAAATTCCCTTTGCTGGCAAACCCTCAGCTGGCTAGACCTTCACAAAGAATGAGCTGTCTGCTTTGAGGGGTGGCGTTGAAAGGATGGACGGGAGATGTGCTGATTATTCTCTCAGCAGCATCCACTTAGCACATCTTTTATGATGAGCTTGGAAGAGTTTGCATGTGCTTCACTAAGTCACTCTTATAGAGTCTAAAAGAAGAAGTCAGGAACTGAATGAGCCTTTACCTACCCTTTCATCTCCACAAGCAGCCTCTAAGGAGTAGTATTTGGAGGCATGCCCTGGATGAGGCCAGACGCATTGCACAAAAATTGTGTTTATCCTCTCAGTCAGTAATTCTTTTCCAGTTGGGTGAAATCCACAGGGTGTTACAACACTAAAAAAGAAATAAAATCACCTAATAAAAATGATTATTTTCTTATGTTACACATATTAATAATAAATATATCAGCAGCATTGCTATGGAACAAACCTTTGTTGTCAGAAGGGGTTAGCACACTGACCTTTAACAGAAGGGCCTGCAGTGTGTAGGTGAAGTTAGCATCCCGTTATTGAGAGAGGGATCCAAGAGCAGAAGGGGCAAAGGGTAACACAATCCCACAACCCAGACTGGGAGAACTACAGTTACACCACGTAAGAAAAGACTGTGAGATCTGACTGGACAACTTTGCTATTATCCAGTTTCTAACATATGCCAAGTTCTTTTCCTAAAACAGAAAAAAAATCCTCAATAGCGATGAATACAGATTTTTTTAAAATTAAAACAAATAGATTTATTGCAGCCAAGATTTATTTCTTAAATTTCTTGTGCAGAGGCTTGTGCATCACAAATAACAAACAAGGCCCTATGACTTCATACGTCTTAACCCCTGGGAAGAACCAGGTAAGCCATTAGAGAATGGTGCATTAAAAGTGAAAACACAAAGTAAAGATGTAATTTCCTGAGAAAAATGGGTACTTTTCAATGAAAATGTGCTTTTGAAAGGGCAATTTATCAATCAAAACACACCTAAACTACCTACGTGTTCTTATGCAGAAAAAAGACTGTCAACTCATTATAAAACCTGGGTTAGGTACTTGTGATACAATGAAGTACACAGAAGAGATGCAGTTGCTTCCTTGATGATTCTCTGATTCTTAGTAAATGTTCTCTGCATATGACAGGATATTGTTCCAATTTTTGGTTCATTAAATTTACCAGGGAAAAGGCATCATTTAGTATGAGATTCTCTGTATCATTCCTCTGTTGATAAAAGCTTGTTATGACTTATGCAGGTTTTTGTTTGCTTGACGAGAGAGGGTATAACAGTATATAGTGTGGCACGTATGATCCAAATTTGATTGTAAAGGAATTTCTTTCTGTTTGGATACCTGCTTCCAAACGCTGCAGATCCCTCTCTGCATGCACTCTTCCACTGCTAGCAACCATCACAACCAAGGAGTGACACACAATATCAGGACACATCGTCATACTATATGAGAACATTGCGTATCAGTGCACATTGTGACAACTGTTTTGGGTTGGAAGTATATTCTAGGAAAATACTAAGCAGCCATATTACTCTGTGGCTTTGGCTGATGTGAAATCAGACCTAGGTTGTGGATCTTTCTTTTACAGCAGCTGTTTATGTCAAGCTTGGGGCAGTCACAGTAGTTAGTGTGAGTAATATGGATCATCCTTGCAACTCACCACTGACTCTGGCAACCAATCACACTAATGACCTGAAAGACAAAGTCTGCCTTCGATGGCTTACAAACCAAAAGTCTGGTCTTCCAGCTGAACCCACATGAATCATAAACTCACAAGAAATTCTCTCAACTCAGTTTTATGAAAAGCAGTTTTACTAACGATACATGAGAAACAAGGAGATGATGGATAGAGGAACAGGAGTATAAGAGGATCTAATCATGGGATGGTCTAATCTCAAAGGTAAAACATCAAGTAAAAAAACCCTGGAAAAATAGGCTGGCCACCTGTCTAACTATTCTCCCGTAGCAATTTTCTCTGGAGCCATCACAATAAATTTGGGTTTTATTGTTGGCAGGGCAGAATCCTTTTGCAGGAAAAATGGGAAAGACAGAGGAAAGAGTAAGTAATGTAAGTGATCTAAGGCTAAGGAAGTAATGGAGCCCTGTAATGAATCAGGAAAGTTTTTATTTCTTTGTTTAAAGAGAAGTTCAATTCACCCCTATTCCAAGGAATATTCCTGCTCAACATGCACAGAGCTGCAGAGCTCCTGTGCACTGCTACAAATGAGAAGATAAACAGACAGTCTTCTCAAAGGCATGCTGAACAGCTGTGTATTAAGAATATCCATTAAATAGATATCTACAACAGAAATTTTTTTTTCATTAGAAATTCATAATAGGCAAAGTCTGTACTTTTCATGCTGACTCTAGTGTTATGCTGTCAGAGCTTTTTAACTATGTGACATTGCCTCAGCACTTCATTTTACTGCAGACTGGTTGTATTTCTCATCTGGTTCTATAACTTCTCAAAAAATCATCCCATGGTAACATAACAAATAGGTTTTATGGCTTTTTTTCCCTAATGTGAGTAAAAAAAAAATAAATCTTTTGAAAGCAGCTAACTTTTGAAAGATTTTGTGTGTGTGTGTGTGCCCCACTGGTCCCTTCTACCTTTCCATGAAGGAAAAATAAGCAAAAATTTCTTCTAAGCAAAGACTGATCAACAAAAAGCTTTTGCCTTGAGCTGAAAGCACACAACTAATCACATCATGAACATGGTTTTAACAGGCAAAGTCTTGCATCTGCAAAGACTTCCACATTTCATTTTAAAGAGACCCAATAAGTTTATTTTAATACTGGTTTATTTTGAGTTTTAGAGCCCCTGTTGATTGTCTGCATTTCCTGTGGACGACCTTCAGGGATATTCCTGTTCACATGCTAGGAAGAACACTTGAGCCTTGCAATGTCCTCTAGGGTGATTCAACAAAGATATTTAGAGTATCCTGTGCTTGGAAAACTTTGTACAAGCCATTACATAGCCCAATCAGCAGTACAGCATAGCCCATTCCCCCTTTTTTTCCACCCCAGTGCATACGTTTGGCACATTTCTTCAAAAAGTCTCCGCTTATCTAGCGTGCGCCATGATGCGTGCATCTCAGTGACCTTCTCTGCTGCCTTGGCTTACCCCCGTGCCCTGTGATTCTCCTCAGGTGTGTGTGTCTCAGCCCTCAGTCAGCATTTAGAAAGAAGTCCTGTTGGCAAAAAGACAGTTACTGATGGAAGGCCCCCAAATACCATGACGGTCTGGACTTCTTCATTACTCCCCCATGGGAGTGGGCCTGGCTGTCCCATTAGAGCCCCTTGTTCAAGGTCAGGGCTTCACCTGACTTCTACAGAGGACAAAAAGACAAAACGTCATCTGGGCTTTGCACATGACTTGTAGCACAAGAAAACCAAAGATGTCTTTGTCCTGGGCAACAGCCACTATTTCTGGTTCTCACTGGGAGACAAGTATGTATCCAGGGTGTTGTCTTGTCTCCTGCCATACCCTAGGGAGTGGCATTAACTCCTGAATTCCCACCATCTGTATGAGGTGAGGGGTCCTAATTCCCCCTTCCCACATTTTCTTCCCCTGCACCTAAAAGGGCTCTTTGAGCCTCTAGCATGCCCAGACTCCAGAGGGGTCTTCAGAGAGGGATTGAGTGCATTTCTGTGGTCTTGACCAGTCTGACCAAGCCTGTGTGGGTAGCTCCAGGTTTGCCAGCCCTGCTTGAGCTGCCTAGTAGATACAGGCAAGTCTGGTGGGAACAGTGGGAAATGCTGATAGACTGGGGTTTGGCTTTGACCCAAGTAATCCTTTTTATTCTGCAAGCCCACTCACTCTTTTTGATGCAAGGCATTGCCAAAAGGTTTGCCTCCTACACAAAGCTGCATGGCGGTGGTCACAGGATGTAGGTTACACAGATGAGTCAGGGTGGAATGAAAGCACCTGCAGCTGCTCCAGGCATGTATAAAGATGCCATGCTACAGGTACACTCTGGGGCATCCTGGTGCCCATCATCAGCAAGGTGGTAAGTAATGCAATTATAGCAGGATATTTAGCACTGAGGAAGCTTCACAGAGACAGTCTTTGGGGGAATCTTAGGTTGGTGTGGACATAGATGCTTGGAGGCTGCTCAGCATGCTCTGCAATAAGGAGAAGAGTGCAATCACGTTTGTAGGACCAGAGGCAGTGACACGGTGTATACGGCATAGGCTGTAGTGAAAGGAATGGAGTATCTCCCTTCATTGAGCCAACTGCCAGTGTTCACCCCCTCCTGGGACCACAGCACATAAGCTCTTGCAGATCTGTCCAGTTACAGTGACCAGATCCCTGGTCCCAGCTCAACTGCAGTTAGGATGTAGAGCTATAGGATGAGTTAAGAGGGTTAGAGCCGTAAGATCAAACCATTCTTCAATGTGAACAGTTTCATAGCACAGTCGCTCAGCTGCTCCTATTGATTTATTTTCAATCTGAGGCATCGCAGGCATCAATCTAAAGTTTTCTATAGAAATATTCAGTTTGGAAATAACTGCAGGGAGGTCTTGGCTGACACAGATGCACATACCCTTTGCTAACAATTTTTCTTTAGAGTCCCATTTTAGAAAGCGAAAGGCTAATTAAAGGTAGGTAGGTGCCAAAAAATATTGTTTCAGAAAGAAATTTATAATGAGAGCTCAGAGTTCAATGATTAAACTGCCTTTAGAAAGAGGCAGTCTGCCCTCAAGCCTCAATCTTTTGCGTAGAACGTATTTGTTAACACCTTATCAGCACTTTCTAGACAGCATTCAGTACCTCTCAGAACTGGGTGTAAGGGCCTTGTGTGTGATAATGATACATTGCATTTATCAAGGCAAATTACTCTTCCAGTAAACTTACAACGATATTGTACTGCACAAACTCTGTGACATACAAATTTCCCTGACTTCAGCATATTTAACAATTCTGTCTGTATATTGCTGTGTTGGATAGTCTTGTCTGGTTACAGAAATTCCTTTTCAAAGGTATTTCAGCTTACATATGTGGAGCAGAGTCTGGGTTCACAACAGTTAAAAATTCCACCCATTTAAAAATAAAAGAGGGGGAGAAAGGATTGAATCTCTGAATGTCTTCTGCTGTCTAGACCATGAATGAAAGACACCAAAATACTTTGGGGAGTGCTTTATTAGCAAGTTTCTGACCTAGCTTATGGCCAGGTAACCTTGCAACCAAGCTCAGAAACTTGACTTGAGAGTCCTGTGTAAGACATCTTAGTTCATTCGTTTAGATCCAACCAGTCCCAAAAACAGTCTAAGCATTTTTCCTGAAGTTCCTATAAACCTCCATGTTTTCAATAATCATAACTCTTAGTTGTGATACTTAGATATGTCTGCATAATCAGGACGTCATCATCTTTCAGTATACAGATTTTCTCACTCTTGTAGAGGGTGTGTATGGTGAGACAAAGAGGCCTGTCTACAGTACACACAAGATGGCTCCCCAGGAAAGACGAGTAGATGAATAACGTGAAGGAGGCAATGCAGATCCATAAAACACTATCTGCAACTAATGTTCTAGAAGAATTACTAATAATCCTTGATTACACTGCAGGAAAGTTCAAGGTGAATTGATAGGTCACTGTTGCAAAACCAAATAAGCCAGGGAGAGCAAGCAGATTTATGTACTTTTAGTCAGCTGAATTAGTGAAAGGAATTAAATGCAAAGATGGATTTTTCTCCCCTCCCTGTATTTATAATATTGAATAGAAAAAGAACTGGCAGTTACTTCTTGCTGCTCTGCTTATCTCTCTTTGTCTGCTGCATGTTTTGTAAACTATATTGAACAGGGAGCATAAATATGTCTGGAAGACAGGGACAGAGAGCACAATAAACTCCTCATAATCCAGCAGGAAACAGTTAAGGACATGTTAAACCACCTGGACACCCACAAGTCTATGAGGCCGGATGGGATCCACCCAACAGTACTGAGGGAGCTGGCAGAGGAGCTTGCCAAGCCATTCGCCATCATTTATCAGCAGTCCTGGTTAACAGGGGAGGTCCCAGATGACTAGAGGCTTGCCAATGTGACACCCATCTACAAGAAGGGCAGGAAGGAGGATCCCGCGAGCTATGCACCTGTCAGCCTAACCTCCATGCTGGGGAAGA
>NW_010552872.1:0-1012 GCF_000687285.1 Phaethon lepturus
CATCGAGCACATGGAGGTGAGGGGACGCGTCCCCGAGGTGGCCGCGGCTGTATCCAAGGCTCCTGGGGGCTCCGTGGGGTGTCCTGTTGGTCCTGGGGGTCGTGGGGTGTCGTGGCGTCCCAACTGCTAGCCATCCAAGATGGCCGCCTCTATCATATTGAGAACATGGAGGTGGGGCTTGATGTCACCAGCGTGACCCCAAGGCTCCTCAGGGTATCTAGTAGGCGCAGGAGGTCATGAGACATCATTGGCGTCCTACTGTTGGCCATCCAAGATGGCCGCCTCCATCGTATTGAGAACATGGAGGTGGGTCTTGGTGTCACCAAGGTTTGGCCAAGTGTCCGTGGGGCTCCCTGGCATGTTCCATCTGTCCTGGGGATCATGGGATGTCATGGCGTCCAACTGCTGGCCATCCAAAATGGCTGCCTCCATCATGTTGAGAACGTGGAGGTGGATCTTGGTGTCACCAAGGTGTCCCCACAAGTGTCCTCAAGGGCTCCCTGGGGTGCCCTGTTGGTCCTGGGGGTCATGGGACGTCACGGCATCCAACCGTTGGCCATCGAAAATGGCTGCCTCATGGAGGTGGGTCTTGATGTCACCAGGGTGGCCCCAAAGCTCCTCAGGGCATCCAGTAGGTCCTGGGGGTCATGGGACATCATGGTGTCCTGCTGTTGGGTCTCGGTGTCACCAGGGGGTCCCCGAGGGTCCCCGGGGCGTCACGCGGGTCCCGGGGTTCAGGAGGCATCACGGCGTCCCGCTCGTGGCCACCCAAGATGGCCGCCTCGGTGACACTGACACGCCTGCGTGTCCCTCCCCGTCCCCGTGTCCCCCGTGTTCTCCACGTCCCCTCTCTCCCCCGTGTCCCCCCGCGTCCCCGGGGCAGAGCGACGAGCTGGGGGTGCAGAAGCGGCTGCGGACGGAGGTGATCCAGCTGGAGGACACGCTGGCCCAGGTGCGCAAGGAGTACGAGATGCTGCGCATCGAGTTCGAGCAGAACCTGGCGGCCAACGAG